>NC_058519.1:208465738-208768768 GCF_904849725.1 Hordeum vulgare subsp. vulgare | reverse complement strand
CTGCCGCTGACCAGGTCGCCATGCCACCATCCTCCTCTCCGACAAGGTGGGTGCATCGTGCGTGGCTGACGGACGTGGTGAAGACGAGCGGCAAGCAGCAATGCTATGACCGCGCCAACCTCCGGTTGCAACTGCGCACCACGGCGATGACCACATCGGACCCCAACTCACGGCAAAACTGGACCAGCCCATTGTGTTGTTGCTGCCTTTGGGTGAAATGATAAAGAAGACATGGAGATGGTCAAGGATTCGTGTGATATATATCGAGATCCTGCACACTACTTGTTACGGTGGGGGAAATTGCAACGACGTCTCAGTTGCAAAACCAAGTTGCTCTTTAAACTATTCAATTAAGATAGATCCGACGGCCACTGAGATGACAGACATGCATTTCCCTATAAAAGAAATTGCGGTATTTCCCTAATTTAAGTGGCGACGTGACAAAACGCATAAACATGCGAGACGCAGTTGTATACGTACGTCCAGCAGTTTACCGTTCTCCCACGAGCCTGGGAGAATTTTCAGACGCTCCCAAATCTGCAAACAAACCAAACAAAGCAACACGGATAACAATGCATGTGCACACCAAGCCGAGCAGCCAGAAACAAAATCCATCTGCAATTCCAATGAAGCTTCTCGTCCTACATATGCCCGTCTCCTTGACATCCAAACCAAAGAGATTCATCAAATCAAAGGCTTGAAGAAGCACGCACCAGCCGCCGTGGATCTGATAGGATGAAGAGGAAGCCCGTGGTGATCTGCTGCAGCGTGCTGCTCGCCCTCATCGTCGTCCTCGCCATCGTCTTCGTGGCGCTCTACTTCACGGTGTTCCGGCCGCGGTCGCCGCACGTGGTGGCCACGGTGGTGAGCACGAGAGTGTCTCACTTCAACGTGACCCCCGACTTCCCGATCGTCCTGCCCAGGCTCAACATGAGCATGGACGTGGACGTGACCGTGAAGAACCCGAACTACGCGGCGTTCCGCTACGGCGACGTGGTGACGGAGCTGACGTACCACGGCCTGCCCGTGGGGCAGTCGGTGGTGCTCGCCGGGGAGGTCGGCGCGCGAACGACGCAGACGGTCGGCGCGACGGTGGTGGTACAGGCGGACAAGGTGGTCTTCTCGCCCGATTTCATCGGGGATGTGCTTCCCAAGTTGCTCGACCTGCCGGATATCATGCTGCCGTTCCAGACGAGGACGACGGTGGCCGGGAAGGCCGTGGTGCTGGGGACGTTCAAAATCAGGGCCAGCTCGGCGGTCACTTGCAGCGTCAGCACCTACCCTGTCAAGCAGGAGACCACCGCTGACTGCACGTCCACGGTTAATATCGGTTAACTATTTCTATTTTACCTGTGCGTGCGAGGAGCCCACACGGAGTGTCACTCAACAACTGTGGGAGTCAGTTTACAATCTTTTCTCTTAGACGAGAGGGTTTTTCTATACTACTAATAAAAGATCAAATGAAAATTTCTCTAAATACACACAACTATTACCCCTACAAAAACAAACAGCAATCACCACCACACAATTAGACAACAAATTACAATCTAACGGATATCCACCATCCATGCACCACAACCGTGTGCATTTACCAAATAAACTAAGGCTGACCGTGCTCCACCTCCTCCTACATACAGCGAAAAACTGTTGCACCGGCACGAAAAAAAAAGAGGAGCCAATCAAGTACAGAAATTTAGGAAGAATTAACGGCACACAGACGCCCTGGCCTGCACCATCGCCGTCGCCTCCGCGTCCAACTCCCCCTCCCCGTCCGCCTCCTCCTCCCCCTCGCCGTCCGCCTCCTCCTCCCCCTCCCCGTGCGCCTCCTCCTCCCCCTCGCCGTCCGCCTCCTCCTCCCCCTCCCCGTCCGCCTCCGCCTCCCCCTCGCCGTCCGCCTCCTCCTCTCCCTCCCCGTCCGCCTGGATCCCGGTGGCGGCAGAGGCGGCCCCAGCCCCTCGCCTCCACAGGATGAGGAGGAAGAAGGCATGGCACGCTACATCCCCTTCAACCCTACTTCCTCTCCGTCTGGTGAGTTAAAACGCACGGGTGGTATTACGCAAGAGGATTTGATGGTAGTTCTGCAAGGGAAGCCCGTGGGTGCTATTGTGTTTTTCCAATCTCTCATCTAACATTTTTGTGGGAGACCTGGGTGATTTTGTGACAGGGATTATCTAATCTTTTACAACATTCAGTTGAAGAGCACTCAGAGCACGGGAGGGACGTGGTACATCCATCCACCCGGTCGCTAAACTACATTGCGCTCCACTATTCTGAATTTCGTGCAGTGATCATGGTAAGTGATTTCGATGTAGCACCATGAGAATTATATTTATGTTTGATCCATCTAGCTTATGACATACTGGCTATTGGTAGTACAGGTTTCAGACCACTGGGTATTGGTCAAACTTTTCTGATATTTCAGTCGCTGCAACCAATGATGTACAACTACATGATGTTATCTGGCTGGTCAGATTGCCGAGCAACCCCGTGGTGGGGTGTTTCTGTATAATGGGAAGCTTCTAAGGATTGGATATCTGTGCGTACAAGCTACAATGGGCCTCATGGGGTAAACCTGTAAGTTCTGTTGCAGATGGTTCTAAGCAGTCTTGGTTCGACTAACAAATGTTGATGGATACCAAGTACTACTACCAATCATCAATTTAAGCTATTCCAACTCTATATTAGTTGAAGATAATCAATAGAAAATAATTGATTTAAAACAATCCGCAAAAACTTGTAAGTTTATGCAATTCTGTTGTTTTAATCTTTGCACTTAAGTTTATGCAGTTCTATCATGTAACTTCTCGGCATTTTGTATTCCGGGCTTCAGTTATAGCAGCCATTTTGCGTCGATGGATATTGTGTCGATGGATATTGTAAGTCCTGCACAACTTCATTTTTGCTTGAGATCTTACAGTTTGCTTTAGGTTATTTCCTTATTATTGCACAAGTAAAGTTGTACCAATACTTCTAAATCGTTCCTTTTCATGGTTCCTGATTATTAGATTTTTAGTAAGTTAGTTACAATCTACAAGTCTACTATCACTAGCTGCAACAATAACAATTTGCTCTAGGTTAAACCTTAGTTCATTAACTTCCAGGGTGAGAGGAAGCATTTCTCTATACTTTCACAATAACAATAACAATTCGCTCTAGGTTAAACCTTAGTCCCATTAACTGCCAGAACCGAGAAGGAGCCAAGAAAAGGAGCTCAGCAACTGGTCAGCGCCGCTACTCACGAGGAGGAGGAAGAGCCGTGGCCATGCCAGATTTGGGTTGCTTGTTTCTTAGCCATCCGACACCCAGTTCTTATACTCCCTCTGTCCCATACTGAATATGTTAAATTAGTTGCATATCACGGTGACCGCGTGCAGTTGCTGCTCCCTGCGTGAGGTATAAGCCTGATTTTTTTGCTTGCTTGTGTGTGCAAATCATTCCAAGCATCAGTGTTGCTTCAAATCATTATTACTGCAGCTGGTCAGCATCATGTGGGATAAAATTGAATGTCATTCCTGTAATTACAGTACAGTGATCAGCTTCAAGCATTATTACTGTAATTCATGTAATTATAGTGCACGTATGTTCATTTAAAAGCACTTAGCTGCGTTTTTGTGTGACCTTTTGTAGCACAGTAGATTACTTGTGCAATGTCCCATTATCATGATTTAAATACAAATACAAAGGTGGGAAAATGATAATCGTACTTGATGTTCCTGTAGATGGAGAATCTACTAACTGCACTATTCAGGAGGCCTTCACACACATCAGACATACACACCACTGTGGCTTAATCTACTTATTCTTTCTTTAGGTTTCATTTTAGAGCATACATCTTTTAGTTTTAATAAATATCATTTGTGAGGTGCAGGTTTTGTTACACAACACTATAAGGACTTGAGGTGATTCGTGGGTTGTAGGGCATGTGGAGCTTCATAATTATGTTACATATTGAATGTATCACAAGATTGTTGTGGTTACTTTTTATTATTTGGTTACACGAAGTCATGGTAGCAAAAGTTGTATGCATAGCTTGTGATATATGATGATGCATCTTTGTGATGTTAATTGTGCGCCCCATTTATTGATACTTTGATAGTTTCCGATTTACTGGATTATACTGCAGGTGCATAGTATCAATGAAGATATGATCAAGCTTAAAATATAACGAGAAAAATTGATTATATACAAAAGTTAATTACACATGGTTTGTTGCTTCCGTAAAGGATGGAGTTACGAAAATAGATGAAAATAGTGTTACTTGATTGTCAATTGTGGAATGGAAATTGACTACGGTGATGTTGCATGTAATGTGTTTTTGTGAAGTTTATATGGTTGATAAGTCCATTGTGTGTGCATGTTTGATACGAGATATGATGCTCATATGAAAAATATGTATATGCAAAGCTAATTCAGTTCAAATTAAGATTTGTGCTATATTAGTACGCGTTCATTTTATTGAAATAATTGTGCCCTAACTAAAATGGAAGAATATTTATTTTTATAATAATTATACATGTGTTACACGTGCATGTTAACTAGTGTATAATAAATAATTAATATATGCTACGTAATCCCCATTTTTGAGCGCACTCATACAGTCAGTGTTTGGCCGCGAGCGTGTGTCAATGTTTCCGAATATTTGCGGCCTGAGAATACATAGAGAAAAATAAGACCATCTCCAACAGCAGCGCAAAACAAGCGCCGCGCCCAAAAATATTCATTTTTAGCGCGCGCGCGACGCGGCGGGATGCTCCAGCGGGCGCGCAAAAACCGCGCGCGCGCTAAAACAAGTTGGGCGCTGTCCATAGCCTCATCCCGTGCTGGTAATTTGGAGCGCACACTTCCGCGCGCAGCAGACTCGAGCGCGCGCGCGAACTTTCTCTCTTTCTTCCTCCTCCGCACCGCGCGCCGGCGCCAGCGCCCCTGCCACCATGGACGCGCAGACCGGCACCCCGCTCACCCCGCTGTACAGCCGCGAGCCCCCCGCCGTCGCCGCCGCCGCCGAAAACCGTAGCGCGGCGAGCGTTGGCGCCGCCACCGCCGGAGCTCCGCCAACCGTTGGCCTCGCGCGCAGCCTCTTCTTGCCGCCGCGGATGACCACGCCGACGGGTGGCGTCGCGCCGGCTCCCTCCCGTGCCGCCGCCGTCCCGTCCCGTGCCGCCGCGGTGGGGTCGAAGAAAGGAAAAACATCCGGCAAGAAGAAGGCGGCGGACGGTTCTGGGAGCTCGAAGACGAAGAAGAAGCTTGCAGGGCGGCGGACCGGCGCGGCGTCTACCGAAGCGCCGGCGAGTTCACTCGTTGAGCCGGCGGCTGACGCGCACCACGTGTTCGACGAAATGCCCCCAAGGTGAAAAAAATTCCAACTTTTATTTTCTTGTTATTTTTTCAATGCATCATCATATAGATAGCTTATATTTGCATTGTTCAAAAACTTTGTAGTCTCAACAATGATGCATACATGTCAAACTATGGGTGTTGGGTCCAACAATTCGCATTGGTCTCAAACCAATGACATCCATTTGGACGACCATGAGTTTGAGGTGGACGAGGAGGGTGAGGGCATTGTCGCAGCGCCGAAAGGAAGAACGGGCAATTACACCACCAACATGACAAATTACTATGCAATACTTGGTTGCAAGTATCGAGGGATCCATCCATTGGAGGTGATCAAAGTAGAGATGCTTATTGGGGGCGAATGAAAGAATACTTGGATGCTCAGAACGTGAGTGGAATTGACCGCTCTGAGAGATCACTTCGGTCCCGATGGTCGACCATCAACTCGGATTGTCAAAAGTGGGCGGCCGCACAAAAGGCAGTTGACAAGCTTAACCCAAGTGGCACAAATGAGGATGATGGAGTAAGTGGCATCTCATACATGTTCATCATACTTGTTTTTGGTGTCCGAAGTGCTAACTTGTTTTGTTTTTCTTGTAGTACAACATTGCACAAAACTTGTTTAAAGAAGAGACGAGGACAACCAAGAAGGGGAAGGATGATGAGAAATGAAAGAAGCGTGAAGATTTGGATGATTTGCATTTGAGCAACAAACGCAAGCGAACAATTGAGTTGAATGATGATGATGAGGAGGATGATGCATCAAGTGATGAGGGCAAGAGAAGCCCCACACCCAACTCGATTTCATACTCGAAACCAAAATGACCGGATGGGTGCAAGAAGGACAAAACCGAAAAGAAGAAGAGGAAAGGAGATGATGAGCTCACAAATGCTATGGAAGCTATTGTGAAGGCAAGAAAAGAAGCCAACGCGGTGAGGAAAATGGCAAGGAACCAAGATGCCGCGGCCAGGGAGAGGAGGTTGACGGCCGAGGAGAGGAGGGTGGCCGTCGAGGAGAGGAAAGTGGCATTGGAGGAGAGGAAGGTGGGCATGGAGAAGCGAGCTAAGTTGTTGTAATGGGAGAAGCACTTGTTCTTCTTGGACACATCTTTGTTCAATGATGCGCAAAAGGAATATGTCAACCTTGCCCGTGAGGAAGTCTTGATCCAAAAAAGAGCCTTGATCCGCGGCATGGGTGGCGGTGGCCTCGGCGACATGGGTGGCGGTGGCCTCGGCGCCATGGGTGGCGGTGCCTCGGCGCCATGGGAGGCATGGGTGGCTTTGGAGCCATGGGATGCATGGGTGCACCTCCGACCGCCATGGGAGGCATGGGTGGCTTTGGAGCATCCTCCGACGCTATGACCGTCATGGAAGGCATGAGTTTTGCTTCTCTCATGGGAGGCATGGGTGCACCTCCGGCCGCCATGGGAGGCATGGTGCACCTCCGGCCGCCGTTGAAGATCTTGCCAACACCGTCGGAGCTTCACGTGATGCGGTGCATGATGAGGTTAGGGAGGAAGATTCATCTACGGAGGCGGAAGAATCGTCTTCGAAAAATGAGGACGAAGACGAGGAAGATGATGATTGATGTGTCTTTCATTCATATGTCTTGAACTTGTTTGCATTTTGAACTTGGTTGAATGAACTTGTGGGCATGAACTTTTATGCATCAACTTGTTTGTGTCAAATTTACATGTTTGCATTTTTACGCGCGCTGCATTTTAGCGCTGCTGCTGGAGCCAGCGCTGCGCGACGCGCCAAACCAGCCGAAGCGCGCCTGACAAATAAATTTTTTGGACGCGACGCGAAGCGCGGGTGTTGAAGATGCTCTAAGAGATGGTCTTGACAAGATCCACACAAGGCACTGACAAACAGCGAATCGTCCTCAAATACTGGCACAAATTCGAGACAACAAATCGACAGTGTTATCTCAATGCAACAGCATTCACTGCGATGGGTTGTCTCGATCGTCTTTGAAGTACCGCAGGCAGCACTAATAACAACAATTGGAGAAACGCCACCCATTTATAAAAGTAATCAAGAAACGCCGAAGCCGAAAAGTTCCGCCGTCCCCTCGTGCTTCCAGACAGCTACTGCAGCCAAACATGGCAAGGATAATCAACAAGAAGGCTGCTGTAGTATGCTGCTGCGCGTTGCTCGCGGCGTTCCTCCTGCTCGGCGCCGCCCTCTCCACCGCGCTCTACTTCTTGCTGCTCCGCCCGCACCCGCCGCACGTGGTGGCAACGGCGGTGGACACGCAGCTCGGCGCCTTCAGCGTCCTCCCGCCGGCGCTCAACTTCTCCGTGGCCGTCGACGTCACCGTGCACAACCCAAGCCACGCGCCGTTCCGGTACGGCGAGGTGGTCACCGCGGTGACGTACCGCGGCGCGGCGGTGGGGCGGTCCGCCGTGCCCGCGGGGAAGATCCCTGCGCGGTCGACGAGGACGGTCGGGGCGCGGGTGCGGGTTGACGCGGCGAGAGTCATCCTGAGCAGGCACTACGTGGTGGACGTTGTCGCAGGCGCGCTGCCCTTCCATGCCAAGACGGCGGTGGCGGGGAAAGCCGCGGCGCTCCGGCTGTTCATAGTGAGTGCGGACGCCGAGGCATCGTGCAGTGTCATCCTGTACCCGTTCAGGAGGGAGAGCAGCTCCCACTGCACCTCCAGGGTTCGCGTCGCCTGAATGCATGAGGAGCCTTGCGCACGTCACGCCGGTTCTGGTGATGCGTCTAGTCTACGTACGACTACGAGCAAGGAGCGCAGGCGACCGGGGAGCACCACAGGAAGATGTGCAGTTTCATTTTCCTTTTGGGAAAGAGAAGTGTGCTGCGATCTCAGTTAACTTTGGAATCTTGAATCATATTGTCTTTTCTTCATTGGAGTTGACTGTACCTTTTGCACAGGACAAAATTGCAAATTTCGTCCTCCAACTTTTTCTTTGAACACTTATCGTGTAGATATAAATTACTGTCAAACTCTGCAACAACAAAATGTCCTAGAGACATGCGCACATCCTAAAAACAAAAAACAACAAGAAGAAAAGAATAATACTTTTGCTTCGGTACACCTTTTTTTTGCGTCGAATTGCTTCGGTACACCTCTCCCTCCACAAACGTAAAAGAGAAAACGTATACCCACCTCGTATTATACATTATTATACACTACAGGCAGACTTACGTATACCCACCTCGTATTACATACAATGATCAATTCATAAGGCTGGTCATAATGGGAAGTATCATATACTAGTATCATGCATATAATACTAGCATATGTTACTACCTTCACAATGCATAGATAAATTGGTACCATAGTAGTTTCATTTATTATAATGCAAGACATATAGTAGTGCAACATTTAATAGTTATCATATATCATATTATAATAGTCAACTCTTTCTTCCCATATTCAATTGTGTGTCACATAAGTTAAAATGTCTAGTTGATAATTGACATGCATAATACTGTCCCGTGCAGTTAACTTTGCAATCTTGAATCATATTGTCTTTTCTTCATTGGAGTTAACTGTACCTTTTGCACAGGACAAAATTACAAATTTCATCCTCCAACTTTTTCTTTGAACACTGTGGCGGAGATACAAATCATAGTCAAACTCTGCAACAACGAAATATCCTAGAGACATGCGCACAGCCCAAAAACAAAAACAACAACAAGAAAAAAAATCCATCTACAATGGTCAATTCATAAGGCTGGTCACAATAAAAAGTATCATACAACTACCTTCACAGTGTATAGATAAGTTGGTATCATAGTAGTTTCATTTATTATAATGCAAGACATATACTAGTACAAATTTAATACGTTACGGTATCATATATCATATTATGATACTCAACTATTTCTTTCCATATTTAATTATATGTCACATAAGCTAAAATGTCTAGTTAACATGCATGATACCACCTATGATACTTTTATTGTGAACAGCCTAATAACTACATCACGTGCCGCCACGAAGACAACAAATTCAAACTCTACAAAAGTGATGCCTCCAAAAAAATAGTGCACAAGCATCGTCGTCGCCCGGTTCTGAAGTTTCCACCCTCGAGAAAATCCGTGTTCTCAAAACAATGTCTTCAATGAGGTAACTGTCACGCACAACCAGTTAAGCCCAGACCTTCAGTTTTCACCCTAAAAGCTAAGACTCTATACTCCTCTTTTGTTGCCGCCCCCACTTGCTGATGCCACTCCTACGAGTCATGAAACACCAAGCATAGTCCTCATTGCCTCGAAGACTCGATCCACCATTACTAGGTCCCAGACCCTAGCCACCATGATGTTCTCCTTCACTGTCTTCATCATGGAAATCGAAATACCGACATGTCCTATAATGTCAACAAATAGTGAAGCCTTGTGTCACGCCCTCCTAAAGCCAAACGAGCTAAAATAGGGGCGCTTACCACCGAGTCTCATATGATCCAGCAATCTACAAGGCGTCAAGGACCCAATGGAGATCTCTGACTCAGCCTTCTGAAACTCGTCAAGGGCCGGCATCAAGCAGAACATCGTCTTGACGCTGGAAGAAGCCTAAGACCACCTCCATTGTGCAAGCACGTGTGGCCCCTCTACCAAGCCTCGTGGCCTTCGGATTTGGACCGTAGCGAACACACACACACACACAGGCAAGGGAGCCTCACTCAACACCAATGCAGAAGTGAACCGACGCACTACGCCACCACTCCTCGAGCCCCGCTGCCACACGTTGCGTAGAGGACGTAGCCACGGAGGAGCGTCGAATCCCACCGGGAACTGTCGCCACAGGCCCGGCGGGGCCGCAAGAAGGAGCCCCTTCATCGTCGTCAGCTATGCGGGCTTCGCCCGACAGCTTCATATAGAAACAACACGCGGAAGGGAGGAGAAGAGGCCGACGACGTTGGGTTTCGGGCGTCGCCCTGATGTCACCCAGGCGAGAGCGACACAAAGGTAGTTACTGATTCCTCCACGAGGTCGCGTGCAGTACGTTTCTATGAAATTTATCCTCCGAGTTGTTGGCGTGAATCACGAGTGTGCTTGAAAACGCTCCAATAGGGGACTCAAATAGAAAATGCATAACACATACAGCCCTACATACAGTCATGTGTACCATGGAGCGTTGTGGTGCTACAATATATACCCCCACCCCCACCCCCTGGCGTGATTAATGCTCATTTTGTGGATTTTCCTATAATCCCATCGTACCTAAGGGAAGCCAAGTCGTGGTACCTTCGAAACGTTCCCGATCAGGCCCTAGGGAAGCCAAGTTGTTCTACCTTAGCGATACGGCCCCTGCCAACATCCCAAATTCATTCGAGGCTCATGCTAGACGAAACACCTCTTTTGTCTTCCTCGAGGATGACAACATCGTTCGGTAGTGCGATGTGATCGTCTTTATGGCATCAACCTGAGAGGCTCTCGAGTGGTAGATCGTGTAGTGCCGTCAATGACATTGTCTCCACCCGCACTCAGCTCGCATGATAGGCTTATGATAGGCGGAGGGTGGCTCCCTCATATTCGTGACCTGCGTTGTGTTTTTCCTCAAAGAGGAGGGGATGATGCAGCACAGTATAGATAAGTGTTTCGCTAAGTGAGAACCAAGTTTATTGAACCAATAGGAGTATCACACAACTTCCCGTCTTAAAAGAGCAAAAATCCGCACCCAACGCAAGCAAGAGGGTTGTCAATCCCCTTGAACTCGTTACTTGCATAAAATGAGTAGTATAGATGATAGTTGGAAGAATTTGTAAATATATATTTGAATAGACTCGGGGGCATAGTGTTCTTTAGTGGCTTCTCTCTCAAAGAAGACATACGGTTGGTAAACAAATTACGGTTGGGCAATTGATAGAAAGGCGCATAGTTATGCAATATTTATTCATGTCAATGACCATATGTATATAGGCATCACATCCATAAGCAAGTAGACCAACTCATGCCTGCTTATACTACTATTACTCCAACCATCGAGCGCTATCCAGCATGCATCTAAAGTATTAAGTAAAACAAAGTAATGCTTGGAGAATAATTACATGATGTAGACAAAGTAAACTCAATTAATATGAATGAACCCCATTGTTTTATCCTTAGTAGAAGCAATACAAATACGTGTATTGTCCCCTACTTTATCACTGGGATATAGAGCACCGCAAGATTGAACCCACTACAATGCACCCCTCTCACTGAAGATATATTAGTCTACTTGGCAAAACCAAATCAATAGATCGGAGATATTAACGAAGCTACGATAATCATGCAAATAAGAATCAAACAATAATTCATAGAAGACTCAAGTATTTTTTCATGAATAATCTGAAAATAAACACACAATTCATCGGATCCCAACAAACGCACGGCACAAAGTGATTACATCGAATAGATCGTCCTGAAGATGTGATGAACATTGTATAGAAGAACATAGAGAGAGAGAGAGAAAGAAAGAAAGTCATCTAGGTACTAGCTATAGACCCGTAGGTGTATGGTAAATTACTCACACATCAACATGGGAGCAGTAAGAATGATGTAGAGGCCCTCCGTGATTAATCCCCCTCCGGCAGGGCACTGGAAAAGGGCTCGAGATGGGTACATGGCAGAAAAGAAGCTTGCGGTGGCGGAAAAAGTGTTTCGGGAGGTCCCCGAGGGTTTTTGAAATATATTAGAATTTATAAACCAAAGAACCAGGTCAGGAGAGGCGGGAGGAGCCCACAAGTTCAAAGAGTGTGGCTACACACCCCCTTGGCGCACCCTGGTTGCTTGTGGGGCCCTCATGTAGCCCCCTGCCTTCTCCCGAAGCTTCGAGGTCTTCTTTTGGTCCAGAAAAAGAATCTAATAATTTCATGGTATTTGGACTCCGTTTGGTACTGTAAACCTGAAAATCCAAAAACATACAAAAATAGCAACTGGCACTTAGCACTTGGTTAAAAGATTAGTGCTCAAAAATAATATTAATCAGCAAATAAATGACCAAAATGTATCGTAGAATGATAATATCATGGAACATACATAAATTATAGATACGTTGGAGACGTATCAGCATCCCAAGCTTAATTTTTTCTCGTACTTGAGTAGGTAAATGATAAAAATAGAATTTTTAATGTGACATGCTACCCAACATGTAATCTTGTGCAGGTATAATCATTAAGAAACGATGAATTAGGGGATATCAATATAGTAATATCCGTGAACATAAGTAAAATAATCATCAATGTTTAAAATATATGATCCTTAAAGAATGTTTACCCCCCCCCCCCCACCCCCCAATTCATTTTCTCATATTAACAGGACATGGCTCCATCTTCACCACAAAAATACAAATGTCAAGCACACTATGGTGTTAAGCCAGGCAATTGGATCGTACTCTTTAACGCGCTTCAGCTTTTTATTACTCACTCAATACATGAGTGCGAACCATGGACGTAGAATATAGGTGGAATAAAAATATGGTGGTAGGTTTCAAAGGGATAAAAGTGGAGAATAAAGTCTCGCATCAACTAGGTGTATCAACATGCTATGGACACTAGTGTAGAAATGGGTAGCCATGACTTACGTTGGTGGCGCCCAAATTTGACGCGACGCCAGCACTACTTTTTTCAAATAGCGATGGTGTTGGACGAATTGATACGATAGCTTTGTTTAGTTAGTGCTCGCGTGGTTTTAAAGTGGAACACCACTAAAATGTGATCCATCCTTAGCTGACCATTCAAAATATATTGGTGACATCGGACATGCCGGGACACCACAAATATATTATATAGTGCTATCGTCTGTTATTCGTGAACGCCAACACTAAGTTTGGCCTATATTAGCCGGTGTTGGGTTCTCAGATTAATTCACTTCCATTTCTTCTCCCTAACTAGTTATAAGTCCTCTTAGTTATGGACCCACGTTAGTGAAGCGTGTCAAAAGTTTGGGACTCCGCTGCCCTGGCCGAACTCCCGTCTGGCCCTGTTGGCTATGCCATGAGCTCGCCACGGCCAACGAAGTCGGCCATGTTCGGCGAATCATCCCGCCGCAGCAGCGCGACTTCCATTCATTCTGTCAGCTATGTCAGTAGCATCGAAGATACTGGCCATGTGTAGCTTTGCGATTGTCGACGCCGTGTTGATAAGCATATATCGCACACAGAATGGAATCGAGAGCAAGAATTTTACATTTGCGCCAACCGTGGAAAGGTACATATATGACCAAAAATATGTCTTAATCTATTTTTAGGTAATTTGCACAATTCAACTCATCAAGTATCGCTCACATCAATATGTGTGTATATATATTGTGATCCACAGAAAACAGAGGAAAAATAGTGCTTCACATGGATATGGATTGATCTCATCCAGAAGTACATAAGTGAGTTGCTCGACTACTCTATTGGACCACTGAGATGACAAGTAGATGAGATGCAACACAAAACGATGTGATACGAGGCCAAATCAAAAAATTCAAGATACTTCAATATGCACTTTTAGTCGGTTGCATGATTGGCCTATTTCTCCCAGCTGGATCAAGGGCAGCATTTCTTCTCGTGGCCGTCATCACACTCATGATGTTCTTAATCTAGATTTAATAGTAAATTATAATTTTTATTGTTAATTATCCTTATGTAATATACATACGTAAGCACACTAGATTAACTAATGAAATATATGTTGTTCTCATCTATATGTATTATCTTTTATACTTTTATTTTAATTCTGCACACACACACACATATATTCCCAAAAAAGAAAAAAAATCAGAGATTTAGATTTTAGTATATATTGCTACGTAGTGCAGATTTGTGGTGTAATTGTAATTTCAGATTTCAGTTTAGTTGTGTAGTGTAGTTTTTTATGGCAATTGTAGTATAGTTGTGTAGTGTAATTTTTAGGGTAATTGTAGTTTCATATTTTAGTGTAGTTGTGTAGCATAGTTTTTTAGGGTAATTATCGTTTCAAATTGTAGTGTAGTTGTGTAGTCTAATTTTTTAGGGTAATTATAGTTTTAGATTTTAGTGTAGTTGTGTAGTATAGTTTTTTACGGTAATATAGTTGTTGTTTCGGATAGTAGTGTAGTTGCGTAGTGCAGATTTGTGGTGTATTTATAGTTGAAGATTTTAGTGTAGTTAGTGTAGAAACTTCTATTTACATTGTCTAGATTATATATATATATATATATATATATATACATATACACATAGGTGTTGCAGGTACAGTCAGATGGCTCTGAAGTTTCGTAGTGTGTGACAGAAGGGGACTAAGTACTATACAATCATCATGAAGGACAATGTCGTCCACCAGCTTGGACACTGGGACACCCCAGAGTTAGCAGCGTGCTCCTACGATGCAAAGGCGGTTGAGTATCATAAGAAAAAACAGTTATCAACTCCCCTGATTGCCGTAAGTACGCGCAGTTCCTCATGCCGAAGAACATAAGGATATGCACTAGGGTTGTGGAGAGGGAGAACCTATAGGCCAAGCAACAATTGTTCGACCCATTAGTGATGGAGCTTGCGAGATATGAAAAACTCTTAGAGACCAACAAGATGATGCTCCTTTAGTATGCCATGAGGAAGAGCGTAGAGGAGGATCCCATAGATTAAGATAACTTTGGGGCATAGAAGGAGGAGGAGGAGGAGGTGCATCCCTATGATGTCATCATAGGGACGACCACGAGGCCGGTCCCTCTGGCCAGTAGCTTGTTAGATGATGGATGTAGCATTATATAGCTAGCTATTTCGTAGATGAATGATTGTTTAACTTTTTGCAATTTATTATATGTTTGAACCGTGCACCATTTGTAGAATTTCTTAATTACTATTATATGTTCTATTTTGATATGTTAGTAATTTAGTTTAATGATTTATGCTTACTTTGATCAACGATATTGACACTAGTACGTGGATGCCCCCTGTAAGAACTGTGATTCTTTGAGATGCCAAAAGGATAGGAAGTTCTTCATTGGTATTCTAAAAGACTTCATCACTAAGATGGTATATATATGATTTAGTTCAACATGTTCTACTTGAGTTTCATATGGTATGGTTGTGGATGAAATTGTCTAACTAGTTATTTTTTCCATTTTACTCAGGTCATCTCCTTGCGGGGCGAGGCGTGACATCTTGGAGAAGTTTCAAGTTCCGCTTTATACAATCATCACATTCTAATGCACCCTTATGAATATGTTGACGGCCCAACGTCAATTGTCTTTTCACAAATGAGCCAACTCGCACCTATTTCGCTTGCCCTGATTGGGAAACTCTTGCAACTACTTACGAGATGGAAGCTAGGGAGAGAGCCGCTTTCTACCTTAATCGTGACGAGATAAGGTCTACTACAGGTTTGCTGGTAGTGATGATGATGGTCCACTTACTCAAGACTATGATCCTGACACCGCCCGCCGTAATGTCGAGTTAGCTAGCTAGTAGGCTTACATTTGCCACCTCTTGTTTCGTTGAAATTGTGTACTTGTGTGATTTGCCTACTTTTGATACTTTTGTGAATAATGTCAAATAAATGGGTACTGTTGAACTTAGATTCCGGTATTTGAACTGTAGTGTTTAATTATTGTTCTAAACTTTGATTATGTTGTCATTTTGGTTTAATCGCGTTGTGTACAGATTTAGTTTAAATCTGAAATTGAATTTGCTTGCGTCGCAATAACATGGAATGTCACTACTGATATATATTAGTGTTGGCATTGGCTACATCGAACGCCATAAATATGTCAAACACAACTGGCATTGTAACCAACGCCACCACTATTTTTTAACAGTGGCGTCACGTGCCTATGCCAGCAAGTCCATTTTTGCCACGACATAGCTAGGCTTTTCTGCACTAGTGGGAGATGTCGATCAATAGATATTAATGCGAGGAGTAGGGAGTGTCATGCCACGGATGCATTAGAGCTATAAGTGTATGAAAGATCGACTAAAGCTAAGTGGGTGTGTATCCAACTTGCTTGCTCATGAAGACCTCGGACATTTGAGGAAGCCCGTCATCGAATATACAAGTCAAGTTCTATAACGAAAAATTCCCACTAGCATATGGAAGTGACAAAACATGTGACTCTCCTATGAAAAACATGGTGCTCTTTTGAAGCACGAGTGTGGAAAAGAGGTAGTAGCAGTGTCCCTTCTCTATTTTCTCTCTTTTATATTTTGTTTTATTTCCCCTTTTTTTCTCTTTTTTTCTTTTATTTATTTTTCGTGTGGAGTCTCATCCAAACTTGTGGGGGAATCATTATCTCCGTCATTCTTTTCCCACTCAGACAATGCCCTAATAATGAATAGCATCACAATTCTATTTACTTACAACTCGATATGAAAAACTACTAAACAATATATATTGATGGGCATTTCTGAGTGGCAGCAAGGTATTGAGAGCGTATGTAAATATATATGTGAATAGACCCGGAGGCCATAGTGTTTTCTACACTAGTGGAGAAATGGCTAGCCACAAGTTACGTTGGTGTCACATAAATTTCACGCGATGCCAACACTATTTTTTTCCAATAGCGATGGGGTTGGACGGAATGGTACGTCAGCTTTGCATAGTTGCTGGCGTGGATTTAAAGTGGAATGCCACCAAAATGTGGGCCGTGTTGAGCTGACCAGTCAGAATATATTGCTAGTGTCGGATGTCCTACGACGCCACAAATATATTATGCAGTGCTGTCGTCCATTATTCGTGAATGTCAGCACTAAGTTTGGCCTATATAAGCTATAGTGTTGGGTAGCCCCTTTGTTTCTCAAAATACATTAACTTCCAATTATCCTCCCTAACTAGTTATATGTCCTCTTAGTTATGGACCTATGTCGGTGAAGCGTGTCGAAAGTTTGGGACTCCGCCGCCCTGGTCGAGCTCCCGTGTAGCCCTGTTGGCTACGCCATGAGCTCCCCACGGCAATTGCAGCCGACCCTATTCGACGAATCATCCCACTACAACAGCGTGACTTACATTCATTTCGATGGCTACAAAACGAGCTAAAGAACGCCGAAATTGGAGTCCGGATGAATTAGTTGTGGTTGAAACGGTGAAACACGAATGGCTGTAAATTACAAGGGTCGGATGTCCGGGGGGTATGCCGGAAGTCCATGGCCTAATGTCCAGTACCGCGCCCGTTATGACACTCTAGGAGCCGAATGTTCGGTAGAGGAACCAGATGTCTGTCTTGGACCCGGATATCCCATGCGATGCCTCGATGTCAGGCCTAACAAATCCAGATCGTGATTTGGGGCTCGAAAACTCGATTTGGGGTAGAATTTCGCGATTCGAAAGCCAAAATTGAAGGGGAGCGTGGGGGATTAGGTCTAGGGGCACCAAGGGAGGTAGATCCGCTTGTCAAACACTAGATCCACGAATCAAAATCAACAAAAACTCATTGGAATCATGAAAAAACAAGAAACTTTTGGGGCTCATTTTGTGAGGATTTTTGAAATTGGGAAGAAAACTCGAAATAAAGCAAGAAAACTAAGGGGTATGGCTCCAAATTCGTGGTAACTTGGATATGATACCAATATGATATGGGGCAAACCCGAGGGTGGCACGATCTTCATGAATTGGAGATGGATTCAAGGAAGAACACAAGGGGAAAACGTGGAGAAATCAAAGGGGAAGCACTCCATTGGACAAGATCCACACCAAGTACTCCTCAAATCACAAGCAATAGATGAGGTGCATCAAGATCCAAGAACAACAACGAAAATAAAGATACATGGGTAGTTAATCCCAAATCCCATAGGGAGATGAGGTCTTGAATCCACTATGTATCTTCCCTACGATAGGGGCCTTGACATCCACTAGTCGGTCTTCTCACATGGAGGCATCATCTCCATGGGAGAGGTAGTGGAAGGAGTAATGCTCTACTAATGTATGAGCTAAACCATTGTTAAACCTAGAAATGAGGAGGGGTGGAGTATTTATAGTCCTAGACAGGAAGGGAGTAAGGAGAGGGAGAGAGGGGTACATGGGCCTCAGGCTGGGCTGTGCACGTAAGCAGGGGCCAGATTTCTGGGCTGATGGCCGCATGTCCGACTGCTCACGAGGCGCCAGATGTCCGGGGTGGTGGCTAGATGTCCGGGGAGGCGCGGGTCAGAGAGACTCGGATCTGGTGACTTCAAGACAGATGTTCGGGCGGTGGCCGGATGTCCGGCTCTTGTAGCTTGTTCGGCCATGCCTTGCTGCAGTCGCTTGTGTCTTCAGGCACCTGATGTCCAGCCGTTGTAGCTTCAACAACTCCATCTTCTTTCGTTGTCGCTTCCACGTTGCGCTCCCGGGATGTGTGGTTGTTCCTTGGCACTTGCACTCATCCTCTTCTTTCGTGAAGCTCCGCCAATACCTATGTATGCACACGAGCGGAGTGTCAAGTAGTATACCATCAACGAAGGGGTCTAGTGAACACGTGTAAAAGAAATGATTCACCTTTATATATTTGAAGTGGATATCACACGTGTTAGTTGCCAAACAAACTCTTGTCATGGTGATGTGTGTATGATGCTCTGCATCAAACAGTATAACAATTATTATCATCATAATTTTCCAAGTTAGTGCCAAAAAGATTTTCAATATTATAAGGAGTATCATTATCTTCTCAATCATCACAATAAATAATGGGCATAAAATAATAATCATCAAGTGTATCATCGTCCACATTACTTTTGGATTCATTCTCAACAATGATAGGAGCAAAAATATTTGAGAGGGATACCTTTTTATCTTTACCTTCTCTTCTTTTCTTCTTCTCCTTTACCACATTTTGTGTGGGAATTTTTTCGAGCTTCTTATTAAAGAGATTGGTTGATGGGAAGCTCCTCCTTGTAACCTGATTCATTACGAGAAACAATAGAAGGGTATTGGGAGACATTTACCGTTTCATTAGTATTCATTTTATATTCTATTGGTTTTCCCGTCTTTCTATAGTTGGCAAAATAAGTATTTTCATTGCAATTTACTATGCAAAACATATAGATTTCCTGTAGATTAGTTACATTATCATTAGTGATAAGATATATATCAAACCAATCATTTATATGTGACAATTCTTCACACCCCAAAAATAAACAAAGTTCACTATAGAGTACACGGGAGATCAAATTATTACAATATTTGGAAACGGTTCGATCATGAAAATGCATGCATTGGAAATTTAGACGACCAACCCTATTGCAAATTTCGCAAGTAATTGGATGAAGAGAGCATAATCTTGTGGCAAATTCATCTATCACTTTAAGCCACAAATTGGTTTTATCATCTTTCTGCTTCTTACAAAATCTATCATCCCTATATGGCATGTCTTCACAAATTTTATTAACTATGTAAAAATGTACATGCTTATAGGAAACCTTTTTATCATGACTAGTGCAATCATCATTATTATCATGGATATTCATAGAGTTCATACTAACAAAATTTATATCATGCTCATCATTCAAGGATTTCACATTAAGTATTTTTATAATTTCTTCCTCTAACAATTAAGCACAATTTTCCGAACCATCATTTTCACGAAAGACATTAAAAGGGCGAAGCAATGACGCAATTTAAATTCCATTTTTTGTACTTTTATTTTTATGAACCAAACTGGTGATAAACAAGAAACTAGAAGATTTAATTGCAATATCTAAAGACGTACCTTCAAGCACTCACCTCCCCGGCAACGCCGCCAGAAAAGAGCTTGATGTCTATTGCACAACTTTCTTCTTATAGACTCTGTTGGGCCTCCAAGCGCATTGTTTTATAGGACAGTAGAAATTTTTCCTCAAGTGGAGGGCCTAAGGTTTACAAATCCATGGGAGGTATAGGATTAAGATGGTCTCCCTAGAACAACCCTCCAATCAAATACAAGAAATCCCTTGTGCCCCCAACACACCCAATATAATGGCAAATTGTATAGGTGCACTAGTTCGGCGAAGAGGTCGTGATACAGGTGTAATATGGATGATAGAAATCGGTTTTTGTAATCTGAAAATATAAAAACAACAAGGTAGAAAGTGGAAAACAGTTAGCAAAACGTTATCTAAATGCTTGGAAATAAGGCCTAGGGTTCATACTTTCACTAGTGCAATCTCTCAACAAGGCTAACACAATAGAATCATATGATCATCCCTCAACTACAACAAATAATCACTCCAAAATTCATAAGTAGCGTAAAACATAAGATGAAATTGTTGTAGGTAGTAGAACCACCTAGAAGTTACCCTTTTCGATCAATGTATTGAGGTATTCCTATAGGTGTCACAAACAACCCTCGAGTTCATACTAAAATAACACCAATGATACAAATCAATCAACCCTAATGTCACCTAGATACTCCAGTGTCACCACAGGTATCCGTGGGTTAATTATTCATCATGCATCAAATAATTTTAGATTCATCATATTAAATCCAACACAAAGAACGTCAAAGATTATCCCAAGATTTCTATCGAAGATAGTAAGACAAGAACGTGTATCAACCCATATGCATAGATTACCCCATTCTCACCACGGGAATCCGCAAGTTGAGTACCAAAACATATATCAAGTGAATCAATAGAACACCCCATTGTCACCACACGTATCCACATGCAAGACATACACCATTTGATCTCAAATACAATATTCAACCTGACATAACAAAATCTCAAAGGAAAAGATTCAATTCATCACATCAAGATAGCAAGGGACAAACACCATATGATCCAACTACATTAAGAAACCCCATGATGCATCAAGATTGTGACATCTCAAGAACACGAGAAAGAGAGAGATCAAACACATAGCTACTGGTACATATCCTGAGCCCCGAGGGTGAACTCCACCCTCCTTGTCATGGAAACACTGGATGATGAAGATGGCCTCTGATGATGATTGCCCCATCTGGCAGGGTGCCGGAATAGGGCTCCAGATGAGTTTTCTTTGGTGTAGAGGCTTGCAGCGGCAGAGAGGAATTTCTAGCTTTATTTCTAATGGTTTTTGTATATATAGGATTTTTCGGTGTTGGAATCACGCTAAATGGAGCCATAAGGGGCCCACAAGCTATCAGAGCATGCTAGAGGGGTGGGCGCTCCATGTTGGCCTCTGTCCAGCGGGTGGTTCTCCGCTCTGTTATTTCTCATATTATCTAGAAAAAATCATCAAAAAGTTGCGGGCGATTTCGAAAACTTTTATTGTTTGCATAAAAAACAACACGATGATAATTTTGCTAAAAACAACATTAGCGTGAGTTAGTTCTAATTAAATCATATAAAATGCATCAAAACCATATAAAAGTATTACAAACATAGGTAAATACGGCATGAATGCTTCATAAATTATCGATGCGTTGGAGACATATCATTGTCCTTATGACGATTTTTCTCTGAACGCAAAAGCACATGGCAGGTTTTAACTCTGGAGATCCCCCCCTATATCTTGGAATCCAATCACAATGCATTTGAAGGATGCTTTGAAGATAATCAAATGCATAGTGAAAAATGGACGCCTCCAGAATGACTTCAGGTGCATAAGATAGAAATTTTTGATAGTGCGCCAAAAGTATGATAATCAGCGAAATGTGTAGACGTCCAATGGGACTTAAGTTTTACAACCTAAAATAGCAAATGTTCAGAAATGGGAGTTGTAAACTTAACAAAAATAGCACCCGGCCCATGGACCCGTTTGAAGACTATCAATCCTAATGCGTATCCCCTTTGTCATCGAATGACCAAAAAGGACAACGACATTAAGAAGCTAGACGTCTCTAGCTTGATGTGAAGATGTTGTTGCAGCAAGGTATTCGGTGGGCGATGCAGAGCGGACTGAGGAAGCATCGGTGCATTGAGCAGGGACTCGAGGAGAGGTGGCACTGGTGCAGTGACGTGCGATACAAATGGTTTTTTAACCCCTTTCCACGCTGGCATTTTAAACCGTCACCTAGTGACTGTGGGTAATAGGGGGGGTCCTTCCCGCACGACCCAGAAACCGTCGGGGATAAGCCCTCCGGTCACACACACTGCACAAAATAGGTACACCCCACAGAGTGATTCCCAGAGAAACGTTTCCCTTCATCTGCACAACCCAGAGAGTCAATCCACGAGAAACGTTTCCCTTCATGTGCACAACCCAGAGAGTCAATCCACGAGAAATGTTTATGTTCGTCTGCATATCCCACACAGTAAATCCAAAAAATGTTCCAGTTCATCTACACATCCCACACAATGAATCCCAGACGAACGTTTCCATTCATATAGACATCCCACATAGTTTTATATATAGCCTCATGTGTGATAGGTATAACAATCACACACGCTCTGCCTCCGTTAACTGTTTGCTTTATTCAACTATATCACACACGATTTGATTAATAAAAATGTATGGCATTTGGCTATACATCACAACCGCTTTTACTGCTAGAACCATTTGCAAAGTTCCATGACCTATTTAGCACGTTTATTAGTTTACAATTATTAACTCTGATACTACGCAAATTCACATTTCATATCTAACGGTTGTTTGCGAATTTCATATCATGCACACAAATATATTTTAACATCACAGTATGATATCTATCTGAAAACAACACAGTACAACATATAGCTAGTTCACATTCATATATAAGAACAATATTAGAACAATATATTCATTTTCCTAATCGATTGATGATTAGCCAGGTTCGTCTTCTCCACCTCTACTTTCAGTTCACTAAAAACCTGTTTTGCACTCACCGACACCATCTTAGCATAGTCAAATTTAAAAAAATTGAGCTCATTCTCCATCTTCCTCTTTTTTCCCGCATCTTGAAATATTGTTTAGCAGTGAAAATACTTTCTCTAAGCCTATCTATGTTCTCTTCCTCATACATGCTCGAGAGCTTTTCTAGCCACATCTTCAAAGACTGTGGCCACTCTTGATCAACCCACTCCAGGTAAGAACACTTCCATTCATCCTAATACATAAAACTAATTCAGTAATAATTGTAGGGAAAATGGTTTCTAGAAACATAGAAAATCACCAAATACATATTTTGAAAAATTAAAGAGACGTGTTAATTATGACATAGCTTCTCAAAAAGATCAACGTGCAAATGAATTAATTGCTACTAAGACAGTAACCAAATTCAGAAATATCAGAAGCTTTAATTAACTGCAATAACACTACAAGTTCTTACTCAAGTATAAATAGCAACCCAAACATTTTATGAGGAAGCTAAATATAACTGCAACAGCATAGCGACGGTGTTTCGATGACATAAATTTATACTAACAAGTGTGTCCATGCACAAATTTAGTAACATAGAACTAATAGAACTAAGGTTGTCCACTATGTATGCCAAAACTGATGTCAAGACAATTGTTGCTACATTTGTCACCGATGCCCTACACTGGCAAGATGATGCAGAGGAAAAAATCAGGGAAGCGGACTCCGGAGCACCTAGTTGCTCTGATGCCCAGTTCCTTTGTGTCATAAACTTTTAGTATTTTACTGCTTGGCTGCTCGAATGTGTGGACCAAAGTTGGTTGCACAAATTGCTGAAGCAGTGCCAAATAATTTTCTAATGCGACCACTGATGAGATGGCAACATTTTTAGATACTAGGTAGAAACTGTGACACTATAATCACATCCAGAATAACGTAGCACAGTGACAGTGTGTGAATCACATTTAACAAATGATTTGTAACAATGTAAGTGGGGCTAACCTTCTCTGCACATGCCAGAAACTTCCTGCCACTGTCCATTAATTCAAACGCAACTAACTTCACGCATGGCGATTGATGGTGACAACGACCGGGCAAGTCTTCAGCCACCCCGCTCCATTCATTTCAACTGATGGTCCTAGGGAGCTACAAGAGGAAGAGATGACTCAACTCGGATGTTGGGTTAAAATCTTTCATTCCAAATCATAACCTGAGAGAGATAAGAGAGGCATACTCGGGTGGTGAAAGAGTCTCGTCGTCGAAGGAACCGCTGGAGAGGTCATTGAAGAACATAATGGCGACCACGGTGGTCGGATGCGATATGGCGAGAGTGAGGAAGCAAGCGAGGAAGCGGCTATACCTTGGGAAGGAAGGAAGGAGGAAACAGGGGAAATGTGACTTGTGATGGGGGAGAAAAGGGGGTGCGGAATGGGGAGTTAGATATTTCGGCGCTAGGCCAAAAATTTTGAAAGGTGGAGGGAAACTTTACGCGCGATGCCGCTGAAAACCATTCACTTTGAATGAATGTGTGCATCGCAAACTATTATTCTACTTTACGCGCATGCGATGAGTTTGATCATTCAAATTTTGGTGGAAATTTCCCTGGGTACTGTCGTCATCCACTTCATTGCATAATTTAACATTGTTTGCTAATTTGGGCACACAAAAGAGCCTATGAGCACACAGACCACACTTACTGAATCGAGCAATTTTAGTAATTAAATAGAGCAAGTTGACCTAAACATTGCTCAAAAAAAGAGGAGCATTATAAACAAAGGCTAAGTATGCATAATTTTAACAAATTGACAACACGCTGCCCTTTGCCTCGCCGATGTAAGACGAGACATCCATGACTTGTCGTGGCGACATGCCGCCGTTGGTGGATTGTGCGTCCCCCGGCTGAATCGACCATGTCGTTGTCCTTGTTCTCGTCCTCGGCGGCACTCTAAAGGTTGTAGTACTCGTAGTAGTGGTTGTGTCAGAGCTAGCATTGGCACTCCACAGCCGATTCCTCGACGGATAGGCTCTTCTCTACCTTGTCCCCAGCCACACGCAACTCCTCCACGATCTCTGCTGCCTCGTGCATCTCCAGCTCCCGCTCGACGATCTCATGAGGGAGTAGGTGCTCCATGGCCTCCACCACCTTTTTGGATGTGGGTTGCATACTGGATTATGAGGTGGCCTGGAATATCTAGGCGTGTGCGTCCTTGATCTTGGGGTGGATGGCCTCGACCCGGCCAGGGAAACATCCGCGGTATGGACGACAGCTCGAATGCTCTTGGCATTTGCAGCCACCATCGCAGCAGATGTTGTAGCCATCTCGGCTATTGTAGCTGCCCAGTCAGGTACCGTAGACTCCCTCTCGACGGATGCGGCCGCGCTCAATGTGGATGCGGACGTGCTCTCAGCGTAGGCGTCGACGCTCTTGGCGCAGGTGGCATCACTCGGGGAGGACACAGCCACCATACGGTCCCTCACGAAGTGTTTTCACAACGTCATTCTTTCCAAGAAGGGGTTGCGGGAATGGCGATCGGGCATTCATGGATTCGGGGTGACCGAAACTAGAGCAGACGAAGTTGGCGAAGCTTGTGGAGGAATACTTAAATAGACCCACGAATTTTCATCACAAACGGTTCGTACAACAAATTGTGTGTGATGTTGTTGATATTTTGTATTAGGTGTGAAAGACGAATTTGGAGTACAATAGCAATGGATTGTGTTTTAAATGTACTAGAAAACTTGGAGTACTAATACAACTGTCAAGTCAAAATTTGAAAGATTTCGGGGGTCATTAGACCTTTTTAAGACATTTAAGTGATTTTCTAGCCATTTAGTTACCGTAATTCAAATTTGAATTACATATACATGCAGCAGCTAACCATAACGGTTTTAAAAGTCATATTTATATACTTGTGTGCGACTTAATTCCATGTGCAGTAAATTGGATGGAATTTTCAAACATATTGGTGTCACGGCTTGGACACAAAGCATCAGTGCCATGGCATTTAAATTCCAAAAAAATCAAATATGATTAGAAACACATGAAACCTTGATTGACGTAATGGCATGCCACCAAGATGTTGTGGTAAAAATGGCATGCTTGACAAAACTTTGGACACACACTCCTCACAAACCGGAGCTACTCATTAGAAAGCTCGTGGTACCAAGGGGGCGCAATGCATCTTTGATGACGAATCGGTGATAGCTTCCTCTTGTGTCCTTCTAAAATTTCTAGAGTTAGTATGCATTAATACAACTGTCATGTAAAAAAAATTGGAAAATTTCAGGGTCATTTGACCTTTTAAGACATTTAAGTGATTTTCTAGCCATTTAATGACCGTAATTCAAATTTGAACTACGTGTACATGCAACATTAATGGTTTGGAAAATCATATTTGTGTCCTTGTGTGCGAGTTAATTCCATGTGTAATAAATTGGTAGGATTTTCAAACATATTGGTGACATGGGTTCGACACATAGCATCGAGTGCATGCCATGGCATTTAAATTCCAAAAAATTCGAAAATGATCATAAACACATGAAACCTTGCTTAACGTAATGGCGTGTGATGTTTGTTGTGTACCCCTGGCAATTGTGCCAGAAATACTCCTACTACGGCACGTTGGTATTCCCTCGAAGAAAAAAGGGTGATGTAGCACAGTGACGGTAAGTATTTCCCTCAATTTGAGAACCAAGGTATCAATCCGGCGGAAGAGTATCTCACCAACCTGCACAAACACAAAAGCTTGCACCAAACGGTATGAAGGGGTGAACAAATTACTGTCGAGCAATTGATAGAACTGTGTAGAGTTGTGACGATATCTATGCAATGATTATTTCTATAGGCATCACATCCAAAACAAGTAGACCGATACTTTCTGCATCTACTACTATTACTCCACACATCGACTGCTATCCAGCATGCATCTAGTGTATTAAGTCCATAAGAACAGCGTAACGCCTTAAGCAAGATGAGATGATGTAGAGGGATAATCTCAAACCAATGATAAAAACCCCATCTTTTTACCCTTGATGGCAACTGCTTGATGTGTGCCTTGCTGCCCCTTCTGTCACTGGGAAAGGTCACCACATGGCAGAACCCAAAACCAAGCACTTCTCCCATTGCAAGAATCATAGATCTAGTTGGCCAAACAAAACCCAAGACTCGGAGAGACTTACAAGGATATCAAATCATGCATATAAGAAATCAGCAAAGACTCAAATATATATCATAGATAATCTGATCACAAATCCAGAATTCATCGGATCTCGACAAACACACCGCCATAGAAGATTACATCGGATAGATCTCCATGAAGATCATGGAGAACTTT
Organism: Hordeum vulgare subsp. vulgare; assembly: GCF_904849725.1. NCBI lineage: Eukaryota > Viridiplantae > Streptophyta > Magnoliopsida > Poales > Poaceae > Hordeum > Hordeum vulgare. The sequence continues at coordinate 208,741,482 of NC_058519.1, read as the reverse complement.
GTATTGAAGATCCAAGAGAGAGAAGAAGCCATCTAGCTACTAACTACGGACCCGTAGGTCTGAAGTGAACTACTCACGAGTCATTGGAGGGGCGATGGTGATGATGATGAAGAAGCCCTCCACCTCCAAAGTCCCCTCCGGTAGGGCGCCGGGAAGGGTCTCCAGATGAGATCTCGCGGAAACGGAAGCTTGCGGCGGCGGAAAAGTATTTTCGAGGCTCCCCTGGTTTTTTGCGGAATATTTGGGAATATATAGGCGCAAAACCTAGGCCAGGAGGCGGCCAGGGAAGCCACAAGCTTGCCCATCGCCGCCTCCCCCCTGGTGGCGGAGTGGGCCCTTGTGGGTTCCCTGGGGCCCACCTGGCCTGGCCCAAAGTCTCCCTGGACTTCTTCCATTCGGGAAAAAATCATTTCGGGGTTTTTCTTCCGTTTGGACTCCGTTCCAAAATCAGATCTGATAAGAGTCAAAAACACGGAAAAACAGGAACTGGCACTTGGCACTGAATCAATAAGTTAGTCCCCAAAAAGATATAAAAAGGTACATAAAACATACAAAGAAGACAAGATAACAGCGTGAAACCATCAAAAATTATAGATACGTTTGAGACGTATCAAGCATCCCCAAGCTTAACTCCTGCTCGTCCTCGAGTAGGGAAGTGATAAGAATGAATTTTTGATGCTTTCATGCTACCTAGCATAGGTGTCCTTTGTAATTCCTCTTATGTGACGTGAATGTTAAGATCCATTAGATTCAAAACAATAGTTTGCTATTGACGTGGAAGCAATAATAATTCAAGCAAACTAGCAAAGTAATCATGAACTTTCAAAATAGCAAGGCCAAAAGAAAGTTATCCCTACAAAAGCACTGGCTATGCTCTATCATCATTGCACAACGAATTTAAATCATGCACAACCCCGGTATTGGCCAAGTAATTGTTTCACACCTTTACTTTCTCAAACATTTTCAACTCTCACGCAATACATGAGCGTGAGCCATGGTTATAGCACTATATATGGTGTGGAGTATGGTGGAGGTTGCAAGACAAATAGTAGAAGATAGTCACATTAACTAGGCATATCAATGAGTTGTGGAGATGCTCATCAATAGATATCAATGTGAGTGAGTAGGGACTGCCATACAAATGATGCACTAGAGCTACAAGTAAGTGAAAGCTCTTAAAGAAAACTAGTGGGTGTGCATCCAACTTGCTTGCTCACGAAGACCTAAGGCAATTTTTGAGGAAGCCTATCATTGGAATATACAAGCCAAGTTATATAATGAGAATTTCCACTAGCTATATGGTGGTGACAAACGAGAGACTCTCAATCATGAAGATCATGGTGCTCAAAATGCACAAGTGTGGAAAAAGTGGTAGCATTGTCCCTTCTCTCTTTTTCTCTCATTTTTTTATTATTTTGGTGGGCTCTTTGGCCTCTTTTTTATGGGCTTATTTGACCTATTTTATTTCCTCACATGGGACAATGCTCCAATAATGATGATCATCACACTTTCAACTCAAAACTTAGAGCAATTATAACTCTATATGGAATGCCTCTGGTAGTGTACCGTGGCAACGATCTAGCATGGCATAGTCATCAGTGGAAACATCATGCTAGCTATCTTACGATCATGCAAAGGCAAGTAGACGTGGTGGCACATGTCATGGTGGTAGTTGCATGGCAATATATCTTGGAATGACTTTGAAAAAGCCATAGTAGGTAGCTATGGTGGCTGTTTTGAGGGAGGCTAATGGTGGGTTTTGTGCACCGACGAAAGTTGCACGGCACTAAGAAGATAGTGATGGTGGAAGGTGAAAGTGCATATAAACCATGGACTCAACATTAGTCATGAAGAACTCATATACTTGTTGCAAAAAGTTTTATTAGTAATCGAAACAAAGCATTCAACGCATACTCCTAGGGGAAGGGTTGGTAGGAATAAACCATCGCGCGATCCCGACCACCACGCAAAGGATGACAATCAATATACTAATCATGCTCAGATTTCATCACATAGCGGTTCACCATACGTACATGCTACGGGAATCACTAACTTCAACACAAGTATTTCTAGATCCACAACACCTTACTAGCATGACTTCAATATTACCATAACCACAACTCAAAACTAATTGAGATGAATCAAACTTCTCTAACTATTCAATGCACATGAAGGAGGAAGTTTTCGTATCCCTTTGGATAACTACCCCTTTTGAGACTACTTTCAAAGCATAGATCAACTACCAAGCCACGCACCGCTGCGCTCTAAAAGATATAAGTGAAGCACATAGAGCAAAAGTATCTAGCTCAAAAGATATAAGTGAAGCACATGTGAGCTGAATTGTCTACCAAAAGATATAAGTGAAGCTCGACAAAATCACGGCGTGTGCATGTCTCTCTCTCTAGGTGTGCAGCAAGGATGATTGTGACACAACAAAAATAAAAGACTCCTACGATACAAGACGCTCCAAGCAAAAAACACATAACATGTGGTGAATAAAAATATAGCCCCAAGTAACGTTACCGATGGATTGAAGACGAGAGAGGGGATGCCTTCCCGGGGCATCCCCAAGCTTAGGATTTTACGGCATCCTTGAATATCTTGGGGTGCCTTGGGCATCCCCAAGCTTGAGCTCTTGCCACTCTTTATCTTTTTGTCCATAAGAACTTCACCCAAAACTTGAAAACTTCACAACACGAAACTTAAACAGAAACTCGTGATAACATTAGTACAAGAAAGCAAACCACCATTTCCTTAGGTACTGTAGCAAACTTAAATTCTACTTGTGATGATGTTGGGTTACTGTACTTTCAATCTTCCATGGCTAATACCCCCGATACTATCCACAGTTTCATCAAAATAAGCAACCAACACAACAAAAACAGAATCTGTTAACACTTGACCAGTCTGTAGCAATCTGTATCTTTCATATACCTCTAGTACTTCAAAAATTCTGAAAAATTACGACAGTCTGAAGAATTTGGGTAGCAATTAGAAGCAAAAAGAATCAACTCAAAGGCTCTTACAGAAAAATAAAGAAAATTCTTTTCGTGAGCAGAAAGTTTCTGTCTTTCCCAGCATGACCAAACGATCATCCTCAAGACTAATCATAACGGTTTTGCTTGGCACAAACGCAAAAAGAAACACAAAAACACAATCATAACAGAATTATGAAAGTGTGGAAAACACAAAACAGAAAGAAAAAGGATAGATTTGTTGGGTTGCCTCCCAACAAGCGCTTTTGTTTAACGCCCTTAGCTAGGCATTGATTTCAATGATGCTCACACAAAAGACAAGAATTGAAGCCTAACGAGAGCATCCTAAAGCATGTGAAAATCACATCTAAGTCTAACGTACTTCCTATGCATAGGCATTTTATAGGAAAACAGATTGTCAAGGCAACCAATAGTTGCCATATACAAGGAAGAAGAAAGCGACAATAACAATCTCCACATAACGAGAGGTAATTTGGTAACATGAAAGTTTCTACCACAATATTTTCCTCTCTCATAGCTATTACATGTGGGATCATATTCGGATTCAACAATGTAACTATCACAAAGGATATTCTTTTCATGATCCACATGCATGCAAAGTTAACGCTCTTCAAAAATAGTGGGATTATCATCAAATAAAGTCATGACTTCTCCAATCCCACTTTCAGTATTGTTGCAAATATCATATTCATCATGGGGTTTGAACAAATTTTCAAGATCATAATAAAGATCATCACCCCAATCATGAATATTGCAACAAGTAGTGGACAAAGCAAAACTAGCATCCCCAAGCTTAGGGTTTTGCATAATTTTAGCATGATTATCACTAATAGAATTTATAGTGAAACCATTGCAATCATGCTTTTCATCCAAGGAGCCCTCATGAATCACTTCATGAATTTCTTCCTCACAATTTTCAGATTCACGCATCTGACGCAAAACTCCAAAGAAATAGGCAATTTCCCTCAATTCAATAGCAATTTGTTCCACACGAGTGGGTATCTTAAAGAGACTAGCAAGTGGCTGAGGATCCATATCACTAGATTTTCAGCAAGCGAAGATGCAAGCATATTGAAGGCACATGACACACAAGCGAACAGAAAGCAAGCGAGAGAAAAGGGCGAACAAAAAGGCAAACGAAAAAGGCAAATGAAAAAGGCAAAGGAGAAAGGCAAATGTGAAGTGGGGGAGAGGAAAACGAGAGGCAACTGGCAACAAAAGTAAATGCAAGAGAAGAGTTTGTGAGACCTACTTGGATAGATCTTGATTTCTCCTCCCCGGCAACGGTGCCAGAAATAGGCGTGTTGTCGGGAGAATATTCTTCACGATCCTCCTCGGCAAGCGATCCTCTTTCCCGGCAACGGTGCCAGAAATACTTCTGATGTTTGTTGTGTACCCCTGGCAATTGTGCCAGAAATACTCCTACTACGGCACGTTGGTATTCCCTCGAAGCGGAAAGGGTGATGTAGCACAGCGACGGTAAGTATTTCCCTTAGTTTGAGAACCAAGGTATCAATCCGGCGGAAGAGTATCTCACCAACCTGCACAAACACAAAAGCTTGCACCCAACACTATGAAGGGGTTGTCAATCCCTTATAGATTGTTTGCCAAGTGAGAACTGAAAGTAACAAAGTAACAAAGCAAAGTAAAAGCGGAGTTGTAAACGATGGATGTGAATAGACCCAGGGGCCGTAGTGTTTACTAGTGGCTTCTCTCATGAAAGCAAGTAGACGGTGGGTGAACAAATTACTGCCGAGCAATTGATAGAACTGTGCAGAGTCGTGACGATATCTATGCAATGATTATTTCTATAGGCATCACGTCCGAAACAAGTAGACCGATACTTTGTGCATCTACTACTATTACTCCACACATCGACCACTATCTAGCATGCATCTAGTGTATTAAGTCCATAAGAACAGAGTAACGCCTTAAGCAAGATGACATGATGTAGAGGGATAATCTCAAACCAATGATAAAAACCCCATCTTTTTACCCTTGATGGCAACTGCTTGATGTGTGCCTTGCTGCCCCTTTTGTCACCGGGAAAGGTCACCACATGGCAGAACCCAAAACCAAGCACTTCTCCCATTGCAAGAATCATAGATCTAGTTGGCCAAACAAAATCCAAGACTCGGAGGGACTTACAAGGATATCAAATCATGCATATAAGAAATCAGCAAAGACTCAAATATATATCATAGATAATCTGATCACAAGTCCACAATTCATCGGATCTCGACAAACACACCGCCAAAGAAGATTACATCGGATAGATCTCCATGAAGATCATGGAGAACTTTGTATTAAAGATCCAAGAGAGAGAAGAAGCCATCTAGCTACTAACTACGGACCCGTAGGTCTGAAGTGAACTACTCACAAGTCATTGGAGGGGCGATGATGATGAAGAAGCCCTCCACCTCCAAAGTCCCCTCCGGCAGGGCGCCGGGAAGGGTCTCCAAATGAGATCTCGCGGAAACGGAAGCTTGCGGCGGCGGAAAAGTATTTTCGAGGCTCACTTGGTTTTTTGCGGAATATTTGGGAATATATAGGCGCAAAACCTAGGCCAGGAGGCGGCCACGGAAGCCACAAGCTTGCCCACCACCGCCTCCTCCCTGGTGGCGGAGTGGGCCCTTGTGGGCTCCTTGGGGCCCACCTAGCCTGGCCCAAAGTCTCCCTGGACTTCTTCCGTCCGGGAAAAAATCATTTCGGGGTTTTTCTTCCGTTTGGACTCCGTTCCAAAATCAGATCTGAAAAGAGTCAAAAACACGGAAAAACAGGAACTGGCATTGGCACTGAATCAATAAGTTAGTCCCCAAAAAGATATAAAAAGGTACATAAAACATACAAAGAAGACAAGATAACAACGTGAAACCATCAAAAATTATAGATACGTTTGAGACGTATCATCATGGCACCAAGATGGTGTCGTTAAAAATTTGGCATGTTTGACGAAAGTTTGGACACACACACCTCACAAACCGGAGCAACTTACTAGAAGGCTCGTGGTCCCGAGAGGTCACAATGCATCTTTGATGATGAACTGGTGATAACTTCCTCTCGTGGCCTTCAAAAAAAATTCTACAATTAACATGCACTAATACAATTGTTATGTCAAAAATTGGAAACTTTCAGGGGTCATTTAACTTTTTAAGACTTCTAAGTGATTTTCTAACCATTTAATGACTGTAATTTCAAACTTGAACTACATGTACATGCAACATCTAACCATAATGGTTCGAAAAATCATATTTGTCTACTTGTGTGCGAGTTAACTCCATGTGCAATAAAGTGGAAGGAGTTTCAAACATATTGGTGTCATGGCACGGACACAAAGCACAGAGTGACATGGCATTTAAATTCCAAAAAAATAAAAAAATGATCAAAATTACATGAAACCTTGCTTGAAGTAATGGCATGCCACCAAAATGTTGTGGTAAAAAAATTGGCATGTTTGACAAAAGTTTGGACACACACCCCTCACAAACCGGAGCAACTCACTAGAAGGCTTGTGGTTCCGACAGGGAACAATGCATGTTTGATGATGAACCGACGATAGCTTCCTCTTATGGCCTTCAAAATTTCCTATAGTTAACATGCACTAATGCAACTTTCATGTCAAAATTTGGAAATTTTCACGGGCCATTTGACCTTTTTTAGAGATTTGATTAATTTTTTAGCCATTGAATGACCGTAATTCAAATTTTAACTACATGTACATGCAACAGCTAACCGTAACGGTTTGAAAAGTCATATATGTGTACTTGTTGTGTGCGAGTTAATTCCACGTGTAGTAAATTGGAAGGAATTTTCAAATATATTGGTGTCACGTCTTGGACACATGCATGGAGTGTCATGGTAACACAAAATAAGCATTTGTGCCTTATATGAGAAAATAAAATGTTAATATCTAGGAAGACAACTAGGCCCCACACGACTGGCACACTATTCCGCACCTCGAGGTTTGGTAGGTGAGCGGCGTGAGTTATTAATAAGACGCGGTTTTATATTAGAAATTTTCACCTATTAAATTCGCACATAGCTTTTGCTGCGGGAATCGTGTGCAATTCAAACTACAGTGCTTGTAAATTCCGATGACCGGCGTGTGTATTGTTCCCGTCGATCTAGATTCCGGCAGCCAATGAATTCTACCTTGCTCACATCATCCCGCGTGCATTTTCATCTACATCCTCTCCCCTTGCTATCCATATCTCTCTATCTCTCTAAAATCTCTACAATGGCACTGCCAATCTGCCCATGCATCGACGACGATGCGACGCCCTGATAACCCACAAGTATAGGGGATCGCAACATTTTTCGAGGGTAGAGTATTCAACCCAAATTTATTGATTCGACACAAGGGGAAGCCAACGGATATTCTGAAGTATTAGCAGTTGAGTTGTCAATTCAACCACACCTGAAAGACTTAGTATCTACAGCAAAGTATCAGTAGCAGAGTAGTGTGATAGCAACAGTAGCAACAGTAACCAGTAGCAGCAAAGTGACAGCAGTAGCAGCAAGGTAACACTAGCAGCAGTGACAACAGTAGCAGCAAAGTAACGTAGCAAGGACCAGTAGGGAAAACTCGTAGGCATTGGATCGGTGATGGATGATTATGCCGGATGTTATTCATCATGCAACAGTTACAACATGGAGAGATATGTAACTAGCTCCAGTTCGTCAATGTAATGTAGGCATGTATTCCGTATATAGTCATATGTGCTTAGGGAAAAGAACTTGCATGACATCTATTGTCCATCCCTCCCGTGGCAGCAGGGTCCTAATGGAAACTACGGGATATTAAGGTTCTCCTTTTAATAAAGAACCGGACCAACGCATTAACACTTAGTGAATACATGAACTCCTCATACTATGGTCATCTCCGGGAGTGGTTCCGGCTATTGTCACTCTGGGGTTGCCGGGTCATAACACATAGTAGGTGACTACAACTTGCAAGATAGGATAAAGAACACACATATATTGGTGACAACATAATAGGTTCAGATCTGAAATCATGGCACTCGGGCCCTAGTGACAAGCATTAAGAATGGCAAAGTAGTAGCAACATCAATCTCACAACAGAGTGGATACTAGGGATTAATCCCCGTCTAAACTAACTCGATTACATGATAGATCTCATCCAACCCATCACCGTCCAACAAGCCTACGATGAGATTACTCACGAACGGTGAAGAGCATCATAGAATTGCCGATGAAGAAAGGTTGGTGATGACGATGGCGACGATCTCCCCTCTCCGGAGCCCAGAACGGACTCCAGATCTGCCCTCCAGAAGAAGAAGAGGAGGTGGCGGCGCCTCCATATCGTAAAACGTGATGGAATCTTCTCCTTTACTTTTTTCCCGGGTGAAAGGGACTAAATAGAGCTGAGATTGGAGGCGGTGGAGCAACGTGGGCCCCACAAGCCTGCCAGGCGCGGCCAGGGGGGCTGCGCCTAGTGGGCTTGTGGGCTCCACGCTCCGCTTCCTCGGTTGATTCTTGCGCGGGCATTTTTTATATATTCCACAAAAAAATCCCCGTAAATTTCCAGGTCATTTCGAGAACTTTTATTTCTGCGCAAAAACAATACCATGGCAATTCTGATGAAAGCAGCGTTAGTCCGGGTTAGTTCCATTCAAATTATGCAAATTAGAGTCCAAAACAAGGGCAAAAGAGTTTGGAAAAGTAGATACGACGGAGACGTGTCAACTCCCCCAAGCTTAAAACCTTGCTTGTCCTCAAGCAATTCAGTTGACAAACTGAAAGAGACAAAAGAAAAACTTTTATGAACTCTGTTTGATCTTGTTGTTGCAACTATGTCTAACTCATAACCAGAATTTCAGCAAGATCACAAGCTAACCACATAAGCAAATGACATCTAGGTCTCACGGTAAACTCATATCAATGGCATAATCAACTAGCGAGCAATAATGACAAGTTTCAAATGTCAACACTTCAATCAAAATAATCATGAAGTAGTACGAACAGATGGTATCTCGCTAGCTCTTTCTGAGACCGCAAAACATAAATGCAGAGCACCTTCAAAGACCAGGGGCTGATTAAACATTGTAATTCATGGCAAAGAAGATCCAGTCATAGTCATACTCAATATCAGTCAAAAGCAAAGCATAAGAATGACAAAGGTGCTCTCTAATTGGTGCTTTTATAAGAAGAGGATGACTCAATAGGAACATAAATAGATAGGCCCTTTGTAGAGGGAAGCATTGATTTGCAGTGGTGCCAGAGCTCAAGCTTTGAAAACAGAGATAATAATTTTGGGTGGCATGCTTTCATTGTCAACGCAAGGACCAAGAGTTTTCACCATCTTCCATGCTACACATACTATAGGCGGTTCCCAAACAGAGAAGTAAAGTTTTGACTCCCCCACCTCCGATCAATCACACTCCACGACTAGCCGAATACTCGGGTGCTGTCCATACCAACATCAATCCAGGGAGAGTTTTGTTTGCAATTATCTTTTTGATTTGAGCATGGAACTGGGCATTCCAATTACCGGCCCCTTTCTCGTGAGTGATAGTGAATAAACACATATCTAGGATAACACGCCTAGCATGGAAGATATTGATCGCCCCTTGTCACCACATGAGCGGTTCGGGCATGCAAAACAGATTATTTCTTGAAGGTTTAGAGAGTGGCACATGCAAATTTACTTGGAACGAAAAGTAGATACCGCATATAGGTAGGTATGGTGGACTCATATGGAACAACTTTGGGTTTATGGAAGTGGATGCACAAGCAGTATTCCCACTTAGTACAAGTGAAGGCTAGCAAAAGACTGGGAAGCGACCAACTAGAGAGCGACAACAGTCATCAAAATGCATTGAGATTAACTAACATTGAGTGCAAGCATGAGTAGGACATAAATCACCATGAGCATGAATATCATAGAGGCTATGTTGATTTTGTTTCAACTACATGCGTAAACATGTGCCAAGTCAAGCCACTTGAATCATTCAAAGGAGGATACCATCCTATCATACTACATCATAATCATCTCAAGATTCATGTTGGCATCCATGACAAACCATTATAAGCTCCTAGATAATTAAGCATGCCATCAGAAACTTTGATCTCTAAGTTCTCATTGCAAACATACTTCTCTCATAACAAATCTGAATTAGGAACGATGAGCTAGTCATATTTACAAAAACAAAATAGATCGAGTTCATACGAGCTTTTCCAGGCTCAGTCACTTCATCATATATCGTCATTATTGCCTTTCACTTGCACGACCAAATAATGTGAACAATAATAAGAGTGCTCGTGCATTGGACTAAGTTAGAATCTGCAAGCAAACACAAAGGAGCAGACAAAGTAATATGGTTCTTTGACAGATAAACAGATATGCATGCGAGAGCCACTAAACATTGTAACCATGGTCTTCTACCTTGACCCAAAGAAAAAGAAAACTATTTACACGGGAAAGCTCCCAACAAGCAAAAGAAGAACGAGAAATATTTTTGGGTTTTCTCAAACTAGACAAATACACGAGAAGAAAACGAGAAAAATAAATAAACTAGCATGGATGATACAGTGGCAAAGTGTGAACACCGACTAACAAAGTGAAAGTGTGAACAAGAATATAAAGTCGGTGAGAAACACATACCCCCCCCCCCCCAAGCTTAGGCTTTTGGCCTAAGTTGGTCTACTCCCATGGCTGGTCCGGGCGATATCCAAAAATCATAATGGGGGTTGTACAGGAGCGCGACAGCCACTGCCTGAATAGCTGCCTCACGGAGCCGAGCAGCCTTTGCCTCCCTCTCATACTCCTCTTCCTCTCCTCTGGTTATGTAATATATCTGTTTTACCTGAAAGTCAAAGAATGCAGGAGCAGGAAGGGTAATATGGAAAACATGATGTCGGTTAAATATTAACCCGTATAGGAGGGATTCATTATCCCTCTCAAGGAACTGATAGCGTGTCATAGAGGTGAGATCAAGGAAAGCTGTATGGAGCGGGGGATCTCCTTCGCGGATGGGTACTCCAAGAAAATTTGCTATGTGAGTGGCATAGATCCCACCAAAGAAATCCCCTTCATTAACATTATTATTCAGCCTCCTTTCTATTATAGCTCCCATGTTGAAACTTCTATCACCCGTTACTGCGCTCTTAAGAATACTAATGCGGGTGCGCAGAGGTGACAATGTTCGATCTTGCCGTTAATGCATCTACCTATGAAGAGGGCAAAGTAATGCAAGGCAGGAAAATGAATGCTCCCCATGGTAGCCTGCGTAATATCTCTAGTTTCTCCGACATTTATACCAGGGAAAAAATCTCTAACCGAAGATTTAGGAGGTTCATTGAGACTACCCCAAAGAGGTATCTTACAAATTCTATTGAAATCCTCTAAATCCATGGTATACGATTTGTCATAGAGATCAAACAGTACAGATGTGTCACGACCAGCTAAAAATTTGAATCTACAAACAAAAGAGGCAGTGAGAGTAGTATACTGTTCACATTTATCGGAGATGAATTCTTCGAGTCCGACGTTGTGAACAAGTGTATCAAACTCGTCTTTGAAACCTGCCTCAATCATGAATTCATCAGAAGGCCATTCACATGGTTGTACCTGTGCGTTCCTTTGTTGGTAAGGATCGGGCTCCCGAATCGCGAGACGGGGACCTCTCTTGCTTGAGGAACCACCATGATAATTTCTCCTGAACATCTTCCTTTTCTGAAATTTTCAGTGACTCAAAGGAAAAGTGAACAATGCTCAACTAAACTCGTAGCAACTACTCCGACAAGTGCCTAGAGGCCATATCACGCATCAAAACTACTTGGGACCAGCTAAAATAAGCATGCAAAGCTCAAGAACAGGGTCACCAAGGCAGCAAAAATACGCGATGTATAAGGCACTAGAGCAAAAACTAATTGGACCAATGGAGGAGTCACATACCAAGGAGCAATTTCCCCAAAACAGTTTGGTGAATGGTGCTTTGCACAAGGAGATCGAGAATCGCAGCAAGAAGAGCAAGAACACGGGTTTGAGCTGCGAAACGATTTTTTTCTGGAGGTAGGAGAAGCAGATGGGAGCTAGAATAAGTGGAGGGGGTACACGTGGGACCCAGAATCCTGGTAGGCACGACCAGGGGGGTGCCCACGCCTCCAGGGCTTGTGGCCCACTCGTGGAGCCCCCTGACTAGCTCTCCGTCTCAGTATTTTTCAAAAAATCCAAAAAAAAATCATACTTGATTTTCAGGACGTTCGGAGAACTTTTATTTTCGGGGTACTTTTCTACGGACGCTAAAAGCAGAAAACAGGGAAAACTAAACTAAATCTATCATTTTTCTTCTAAGCAACCGAAGGTGAAAGCTTGGAACAGAGGTTTGTGACTCCTCGATTCATCCATCTCATGGTCATCGAAAGAAATCCGTCAATGAGGTTGATCAAGTCTCCTTGACAAACTTTTTCGAATCGCAAAAGGAAACGGAGAATTTTCGAATAGTCACTAGGTTACCTCAATGGGGATGTGGATATCCCCAACAAGCAAATCATACTTCATCTTGACAATAGGTATAGGGCATTCAAAGCTCCCAATAAGAATCGATGAAGTTTTTTCGATAGCATTGATGCAATGTACTCGATATTGTTTCTTCAGGAAGTGCACTGTATGCTCATTACCGTTGACATGGAAAGTGACATTGCCTTTGTTGCAATCTATAACAACCCCTGCGGTGTTTAAAAAGGGTCTTCCAAGGTTGACCGCCATGGCATCATCCTCGGGAATATCCAGAATAACAAAGTCTGTTAAGATAGTAACGTTAGCAACCACAACAGGCACATGCTCGCAAATGCCGATAGGGAAAGCAGTTGATTTGTCGGCCATTTGCAGAGGGATTTCAGTGGGTGTCAACTTATCCAGTTCAAGTCTACGATAAAGAGAGAGAGGCATAACACTAACACCGACTCCAAGGTCGCATAAAGCAGTTCTAACGTAGTTGCCTTTAATGGAGCAAGGTATAGTAGGCACTCCGGGATCACCTAGTTTCTTAGGAGTTCCACCCTTGAAGGTATAATTAGCGAGCATGGTGGAAATCTCAACCTCAGGTATCCTCCTCTTATTAGTCACAATATCCTTCATGTACTTAGCATACGGAGACATTTTGAGCATATCTGTCAAACGCATTTGCAGAAAGACAGGTCTAATCATTTCAACAAATCGCTCGAAATCCTCATCATCCTTTTTCTTGGATGGTTTGGGAGGAAAGGGCATGGGCTTCTGAACCCATGGTTCCCTTTCTTTACCATGCTTCCTAGCAGCGAAATCATTCTTATCGTATCTCTTATTCTTAGGCTGTGGGTTATCAAGATCAACTGGTTCAATCTCCACATCCTTATCGTTGCTAGGTTGAGCATCAACATGAAAATCACTGTCGATATCATCGTTAGGCTCATGTTCATCACCAGATTGTGTTTCAGCATCAGAAACAGAGACATTGTTTGGATTCTCAGGTGTAACAGCATCAGGGTTGCTAGCGTGCAAGTTCCTATCATCTTTATTTTTCTTTCTAGGATGACCAGGTGCCTCGGTGCTAACTCCTTGAGAATCTTGTTCAATTCTCTTAGGATGACCCTCACGATACAAAGGTTCCTGGGTCATTCTACCACCTCTAGTGACGATTGTGACAGAATTGTCATCCAACTCATTGAGCAAGTCATTTTGAGCCTTAGGTACTTGTTCTACCTGAGTAGTAACCATAGAGGCATGCTTACTCAGAATCTTAAGATCATTGACATTTCTGTCCACACAAGCACTTAAATGACTAAGCATACGAGCATTCTGTTCCAATTGTCTGCTAACATAATCATTGAAACTCTGTTGTTTGGCAACAAAGTTATCAAATTCATCCAGACATAAGCTAGCAGGTTTATCAAAAGGAATATCACTCTCATTGAATCTACGAAGAGAATTTACCTCTACTACCTATATCGGGTTATCAAGACCATGGATCTCTTCGATAGGTGGTAGATTTTTGACATCTTCAGCTTTAATGCCTTTCTCTTTCATAGATTTCTTAGCTTCTTGCATATCTTCAGGACTGAGGAATAGAATACCTATTTTCTTAGGAGTTGGCTTCGGAGGTGGTTCGGGAATAGTCCAAGCATTCTCATTGCAAAGGATATTATTCAATAGGATCTCAGCTTGTTCTACAGTTCGTTCCCTAAAAACACAACGAGCACAACTATCTAGGTGGTCTTTAGAAGCATCGGTAAGTCCATTATAGAAGATATCAAATATTTCATTCTTCTCAAGAGGGTGATCAGGCAAAGCACTCAGTAGCTGGACAAGCCTCCCCCAAGATTGTGGGAGACTCTCTTCTTCAACTTGCGCAAAGTTGTATATTTCCTGCAAGGCAGCTTGCTTCTTATGGGCAGGGAAATATTTTTTAGAGAAGTAGTAGATCATATCCTGGGGGCTACGCACACAACCAGGAGCAAGAGAAGTAAACCAAGTGTTAGCATCATCCTTTGGCGAGAAAGGAAACAGCTTAAGGATATAGTAGTGGCGGATCTTTTCCTCACTCGTGAACAGGGTGGCTATATCGTGTAGTTTGGTAAGATGGGCTACAACCGTTTCAAACTCATAACCGTGAAAAGGATCAGATTCAACCAGAGTGATTAGCTCAGGGTCGACAGAGAATTCATAATCCTTATCGGTCACAAAGATAGGCGAAGTAGCAAACTTCGGGTCGTATTTCATCCTAGCGTTCAAAGATTTTTCTTTCCACTTGCGTAGTAATTTCTCAAGATCATAGCTATCCTTACAAGAAAGAAAGTCCTCAGCTATCTCTCCCTCCATAACATAACCCTCAGGCATATCAGGCAATTCATATCTAGGAGAGCTAGTTCTAATAGGCAAAATAGCAGGTTCTACTTCAATAGTATCAGCAGTTTCAGAAGTATCATCACATCTAGCAGCAACTCTAGCAATTTGTGCATCAAGGAATGCACCTAGTGGCAAAGCAGTATCAAGCATAGCATCATCATAAGCATCATGGTCAGCAGAAGTAGCATCATCAAGCACAGGCGACACATCAATATTTCTAGCAGTAGGTGGTGTCGCAAACTTACTCATAACTGAAGGTGAATCAAGTGCAGAGCTAGATGGCAGTTCCTTACCTGTCCTCATAGTTGAGGGCAAGACTTTAGTTCTTGGATCTTTCGGATTCCTCATAGTGATCAGCAGACGTAAATCCCAAGTGACTCAGAGAATAAAGCTATGCTTCCCCGGCAACGGCGCCAAAAAATAGTCTTGATAACCCACAAGTATAGGGGATCGCAACAGTTTTCGAGGGTAGAGTATTCAACCCAAATTTATTGATTCGACACAAAGGGAAGCCAAAGAATATTCTCAAGTATTAGCAATTGAGTTGTCAATTCAACCACACCTGAAAGACTTAGTATCTGCAGCAAAGTATCGGTAGCAGAGTAGTGTGATAGCAACAGTAGCAACAGTAACCAGTAGCAGCAAAGTGACAGCAGTAGCAGCAAAGTAACAGTAGCAGCAGTGACAGCAGTAGCGGAAAAGTAACATAGCAAGGACCAGTAGAAAAAACTCGTAGGCATTGGATCGGTGATGGATGATTATGCCGAATGTTATTCATCATGCAACAGTTATAACACAGAGAGATATGTAACTAGCTCCAGTTGGTCAATGTAATGTAGGCATGTATTCTGTATATAGTCATACGTGCTTAGGGAAAAGAACTTGCATGACATCTATTGTCCATCCCTCCCGTGGCAGCGGGGTCCTAATGGAAACTACGGGATATTAAGGTTCTCCTTTTAATAAAGAACCGGACCAACGCATTAACACTTAGTGAATACATGAACTCCTCATACTATGGTCATCTCCGGGAGTGGTTCCGGCTATTGTCACTCCGGGGTTGCCGGGTCATAACAATTCCACATTATATTTGATAACCCACAAGTATAGGGGATCGCAACAGTTTTCGAGGGTAGAGTATTCAACCCAAATTTGTTGATTCGACACGAGGGGAAGCAAAAGAATATTCTTGAGTATTAGCAGTTGAGTTGTCAATTCAACCACACCTTAAAGACTTAGTATCTGCAGCAAAGTTTCAGTAGCAAAGTAGCGTGATAGCAACAGTAGCAATGGTAACGGCAGTAGTGGTAACAATAGCAGCAGTGATAGCAGTAGCGGTAAAGTAACATAGCAAGGACGATTAGGAAAAACTCGTAGGCATTGGATCGATGATGGATAATTATGCCGGATGACATTCATCATGTAACAGTTATAACATGGGGAGATATGTAACTAGCTCCAGTTCGTCAAAGTAATGTAGGCATGTATTCTGTATATAGTCATACGTGCTTATGGAAAAGAACTTGCATGACATCTATTGTCCATCCCTCCCGTGGCAGCGGGGTCCTAATGTAAACTAAGGGATATTAAGGTTCTCCTTTTAATAGAGAACCGGAACAAAGCATTAGCACTTAGTGAATACATGAACTCCTCATACTATGGTCATCTCCATGAGTGGTTCCGGCTATTGTCACTCCGGGGTTGTCGGGTCATAACACATAGTAGGTGACTACAACTTGCAAGATAGGATCAAGAACACACATATATTGGCAACAACATAATAGGTTCAGATCTGAAATCATGGCACTCGGTCCCTAGTTACAAGCATTAAGCATGGCAAAGTAGTAGCAACATCAAACTCAGAACATAGTGGATAATAGGGATCAATCCCCGTCAAAACTAACTCGATTACATGATAGATCTCATCCAACCCATCACCGTCCAGCAAGCCTATGATGAGATTACTCACGAACGGTGAAGAGCATCATGGAATTGGCGACGAAGAAAGGTTGGTCATGACGGTGGCGATGATCTCTCCTCTCCGGAGCCTAGAACGGACTCCAGATCTGCCCTCTAGAGGAAGAACAGGAGGTGGCGGCGCCTTCGTATTGTAAAACGCGATGAACTCTTCTCCTTGATTTTTTTCGGGCGAAAGGGACTACATAGAGCTAATATTGGAGGCGGTGGAGCAACGTGGGCCCCACAAGCTTGCCAGGCGCAGCCAGGGGGGTCGCACCTGGTGGGCTTGTAGGCTCCACATTCCGCTTCCTCGGTTGATTCTTGCGCCAACATTTTTTATATATTCCACAAAAAACTCCCTGTAAATTTCCAGGTCATTCCGAGAACTTTTATTTCTGCGCAGAAACAACACCATGGCAATTCTGCTGAAAACAACATTAGTCCGGGTTAGTTCCGTTCAAATCATGCAAATTAGAGTCCAAAACAAGGGCAAATAGTTTGGAAAAGGAGATACGACGGAGACGTATCACGCCCCTCGAGGATGTTTAGTCCAAGAGCAGCGACCAGGAGAACCCCTACGGGCTGCCGGACGAGGTTGCGTCGGACCCACAACTTTGGAGTGGTTTTGGGGCTAGTACAATCTTTGTTTGTGGAAGTCGCCGTCGTCGGCTGAGAAAGCCAGGCAAGTGGCGTTCAAGAAGGAGATGGTGGATGAGAAAGCCAGGTACCATGTGACCTATGAAGCCCATGAGGCCACCTGGGAAAAGGAGGCGATGGAGCTTTTGGGGCGGGTGTTTCATCGTGCGGAAGAGGTGTACAAAGACGGGTACTTTGCAAGGAAGGTCAAAGGCGTTAGGCGCCTCATCACTGCATGGAGGTGGGCCAATAAGCTCCTGCATGCCACTGACAAGGAGCTCCTACGGGCACCCAACAAATGGCAATATCATTTGTGCTTGTTCGCCAGCAAGAGGCAGATCGGTATGTCAAGCACTGCAATGCGGAGGAGGTGGAGTGCTTCCTCCGCACTCGGAAGACGCCACATACCAGGGAGCTGTTGGTGGAAGTGTTGGGAAATGTTGCATAGGTAACAAAAAAATGCTACGCACCCCAAGATCAATCTGGGATATGCACATCTACGAGAGGAGAGATTGTATCTACATACCCTTGTAGATCGCTTAGCAGAAGCATTAGGAAACGTGGTTGATGAAGTTGATCGTCTTTCGCGATCCTATCATGATCCGTCCCGTGAACTCCCGGTCAAGCCGAATGGACGTCACCTCCATGTTTAGCACATGTATAGCTCAATGACGTCTCCTCCTCCTTGATCCAACAAGCGAGGGTGGACTGGTAGATGATTTCCCCGGTAGCACAACGGCGTGACGATGATGGTGGTGGAGCTATCCCCAGGGCTTCGCCAAGCACTATCGAAACAATCCAGAGGAGAAACCAATCTAGAGGGAGAGCGAGAGATTGCAGTGTGGCTTGTGGTGCTCCAGCCCTCCCTCCCCTCAAATATATATAGGAGGGGAGGAGGGCGTCTGTCGTCCTAGGGTTCGCCCTAGGGGGTGGCGGCCCTAGAGGGTGCCTTGCCACCCAAAGCAAGGGTGGCCGGCCCCTTGTCGGCTTAGCCCTCCACCTCCTACCGCATGGGCCTAGGTGGGAGGGGTGGCCAGCCCACCACGGGCTGGTGCGCCCCTCTCGCTGTCCATGAGGCCCTCCGGGGCAAGTGGGCCCTCCCGTGGACCCCCAGAACACTTTTGGCACGCCTGTCGCATAAACCGGTATGTTCCGGAACTTTTCCGGACCTCGAATACCAACTTCCCATATATCAATATTTACCTACGGACCATTCCAGAGCTCCTCGTGATGTCCAGGATCTCATCTGAGGACTCCGAACAACTTTCGGTTACCATCATACATAAATCATTAATACAAATCCTCACCGAACCTTAAGTGGGCAGACCCTGCGGGTTCGAAACTATGTAGACATGACCGAGACAATCTCCGGTCAATAACCAATAGAGGGACTTGGATGCCCATATTGGCTCCTACATATTATACGAAGATCTTTATCGGTCGAACCGTGATGTCAAGGATTCAATCAATCGTGTATACAGTTCCCTTTGTCCATCGGTATGTGACTTGCGCGAGATTCGATCGTCGGTATCTCCATACCTAGTTCAATCTCGTTACCGGCAAGTCTCTTTACTCGTCCAGTAATACAAGATCATGTGGCTAACTCCTTAGTCACATTTCTTGCAAGCTCATTGTGATGTTGTTTTACTGAGTGGGCCTTGAGATACTTCTCCGTCACACGGAGTAAAAAATCCCAGTCTTGATCCATGCCAACTGAACAGACACCCTCAGAGATACCTGTAGAGCATCTTTATAGTCACTCAGTTACGTTGCGACGTTTGGTACACACAAGGTACTCCTCCGGTGTCAGTGAGTTGCATGATCGCATGGTCATAAGAAAAGATAGTTGACATGCAGAAAACAATAGCAATAAACTGACACAATCACACCCTACGTTCATAGTTTGGGTCTTGTCCATCACATCATTCTCCTAATGATGTGATCCCCTTATAAAATGACAACTCATCTCTACGGCCAGGAAACCTTGACCATCTTTGATCAACGAGCTAGTCCATTAGAGGCTCACTAGGGACACAATGTTGTCTATGTACCCACACATGTACTTGAGTTTCCAATCAATACAATTCTAGCATTGATAATAGACAATTATCATTAACAAGGAAATATAATAATAACCACTTTATTATAGCCTTTAGGGCATATTTCCAACAGTCTCCCACTTGCACTAGAGTCAATAATCTAGCTCACATCATTATGTGATTTACATTGTAATGTATCTAACACCCATACAGTTCTGGTGTTGATCATGTTTTTCTCGTGGAAGAGGCTTAGTCAATGGGTCTGCGACATTCAGATCCATGTGCACTTTGTAAATATTTATGTCCTCCGCTTTAACGTAATCGCGGATGGAATGGAAGCGTCACTTTATGTGTCTGGTCCTCTTATGAAACCTTGGTTCCTTGGCTAGAGCAATGGAGGCAGTGTTGTCGCAGAACAGATTCATTGGATCCAATGCACTAGGCACACCTCCAAGATCTGTCATGAACTCCTTCATCCACACACCTTACTTAGCCGCCTCCGAGGCAGCTATGTACTCCGCTTTGCATGTAGAATTAGCTACCACGCTTTGCTTGGAACTTCACCATCTTACCACTCTCCCATTGATACTATATACATATCCGGTTTGAGACTTAGAGTCATCCTGATCAGTGTCAAAGCTTCCATCGACGTAACCCTTTACGACGAGCTTTTGATCACCTCCATAAACGAGAAACATTTCCTTGGTCCTTTTCAGGTATTTAAGGATATTCTTGACCGCTGTCCAGTGTTCCATTCCTGGATCACTTTGAAAGCTTTCGGCCATACTTATTGCAAGGCGGACATCAGGTCTTGTGCACAACATTGCATACATGATAGAGCCTATGGCAGAAGCATAGGGGACGACACTCATCTTTTCTCTATCTTTTGTAGTCACTTGGCATTGAGCCATACTCAACTTCACACCTTGCAATACAGAAAAGAACCCTTTCTTGGTCTGATCCATTTTGAACTTATTCAAAAATTTGTCAAGGTATGTGCTCTCTGAAAGTCCTATTAAGCGCCTTGATCTATCTCTATAGATCTTGATGCCTAATGCGAAAGCAACTTCTCCTAGGTCCTTCATTGAAGAACTCTTGTTCAAATATTCTTTTACCCTTTCCAAAAATTATATATTGTTTCCAATTAGCAATATGTCATCCACAAATAATATTGGAAACGCTATAGAGCTCCCACTCACTTTCTTGTAAATAAAAGTTCTCCATCAGCTTGTACAAACCCAAACGCTTTCATCACCTCATCAAAGCACTGATTTCAACTCCGAGATGCTTGCACTAGTCCATAAATGGATCGCTCGAGCTTGCATACTTTGTCAGCATTCTCTGGATCGACAAAACATTCCGGTTGCATAATACACAACTCTTCCATAAGGAAACCGTTAAGGAATGTTGTTTTGACATCCATCTGCCAAATTTCATAATCGAAAAATGCATCTATTGCTAACATGATTCTGATGGACTTAAGCATCGCTAAGGGTGAGAAAGTCTCATCGTAGTAAACTCCTTCAACTTGTGAAAAACCTTTTGCCACAACTCGAGCTTTATAGACGATGGCATTATCGTCCGCGTCCATCTTCTTCTCAAAGATCCATTTATTCTGAATGGCCTTTCGCCCTTCAGGTAATACTTCCAAAGTCCATACGTTGTTTTCATGCATGGATTCTATCTAGGATTTCATGGCCTCTAACCATTTGTTGGAATCCGGGCCCACCATCGCTTCTCCATAGCTTGTAGGTTCATTGTTGTCCAACAACATGATTGTTAAGACAGGGTTACCGTACCACTCAGGAGCAGTGTGTGCCCTTGTTGGCCTACGAGGTTCGATAGTAACTTGATCTGAAGCTCCATGATCATCACAATGAGCTTCCTCTTCAACTGATGTAGGCTCCACGGAAACATCTTGCTGCGTTGTGCTACCCTCTGGTTTAAGTAAAGGTTCAACAACCTCATCAAGTTCTATTCTCCTCCCACTCAATTCTTTCGAGAGACACTCTTTCTCGAGAAATGTTCCATTCTTAGCGAAAAACATTTTGCCTTCGGATATGAGATAGAAGGTATACACATCCGTCTGTTTTGGGTATCCTATGAAGATGCATTTCTCCGCTTTGGGTTCGATCTTTTCTGGCTGAAACTTTTCGACATAAGCATCACATCCCCAAACTTTAAGAAATGACAACTTTGGTTTGTTGCCAAACCACAGTTCATACGGCATCGTCTCAAAATATTTAGGTGGTGCCTTATTTTAAGTGAATGCACATGTCTCTAACGCACAACCCCAAAACAATAGTGGCAAATCGGCAAGAGACAACATAAAATGCTCCATATCTAATAAGGTTCGATTATGACGTTCGGGCACACCATTACGTTCTGGTGTTCCAGGTGGCGTCATCTGTAAAACAATTACACATTGTCTTAGGTGAGTGCCAAACTCATAATCGATTAGATCGTAGGAATTTAATCTTCTTGTTACGATGATTCTCAACTTAACTCTGAAATTGCTTGAACTTTCCAAACATTTCAGACTTGTGTTTCATTAAGTAAATATACCCAAATCTACTTAAGTCATCGGTGAAGGTAGAAAATAAGAATGTCCACCGCACGCCTCAAAGCTCATCGGTCCGCACACATCAGTATGTATGATTTCCGATAAGTCACTTGGTGCTCCATTGTTCTGGAGAACAAAGTCTTAGTCATCTTGCCCATGAGGCATGGTTCACATGTGTCAAGTGATTCAAAATCAAGTGATTCCAAAAGTCCATCAACATGGAGCTTCTTCATGCACTTTACATCAATGTTAGGGCATATTTATCCCTAAGTGATTTTGGTGATTGATGACAGTACCTCAACGGACTAATCGTGTGCACTGAGCATTTCAGATAATACATGACAAAGGCACAAGAAGTTTCGGCTCCCCTCCATGGATCAGAAGCACGATGGCTTGTACAGTTCACTTTAGTGATTTTGAGTCGTAGGAACGTCGTACTATTAAGAGGGGATCTGTGTTGGAAAGGTTGGGTGGAATCAAAATCTCACGTGCACATTTTATCACCACCGCTTTTTCCCTTGATGCTATGGAGCTTCCCCCCTTGTTCTTTCTCTCTCTGTTGGCAAAAAGGCTCTAGCGGTAGTACCGCTAGAGGTGAGCGGTAGTACCGCTAGAAAGAGGTAGTACCGACCCCTCGCTAGCGGTAGTACCGCTCCAGGACTGTAGTACCGCTCTCGTAGCGGTTGTGCTATGTCGGACTTTTTGCGAAGACTTTCTCAGCGGTGGTAGGCCCGGTAGTAGCTCTTGCACTAACTTGGGTCAAGCGGTAGAACTGCTCTAGTCCTAGCGGTAGTGCCGCTGGGGCTTGCGGTAGAACCGCTGGGGACAGCGGTAGTACTGCTAGAGGCAGCGGTAGTACCGCTGCCCCTGAGCGGTTCTACCGCTCTGATCGTGCAGTAAGTGGGGGTAACGGTTGGTTTTGTTCCCCCACTATATAAAGGATTCTTCCACTCCGTGAACCCTACCTTTGACCCTCCAAGACTCCATTGTTGCTCCCTAAGCTCATATGCGCCCGATCTCTCTCCCTAGCCAATCAAACTTGTTGATTTTCTAGGGATTGGTTGAGAAGGCCTAGATCTACACTTCCACCAAGAGAAAATTGATTCCCCCCGCTAATACCTTGTGGATCTTGTTACTCTTGGGTGTTTGAGCACCCTAGACGGTTGAGGTCACCTCGGAGCCACATTCCATTTTGGTGAAGATCCATGGTCTTGTTGGGAGCCTCCAAACTTTGTGTGGAGATAGCCCCAACCTTGTTTGTAAAGGTTCGGTCGCCGCCTTCAAGGGCACCTATAGTGGAATCACGGCATCTTGCATTGTGTGAGGACGTGAGAAGAATACGGTGGCCCTAGTGGCTTATTGGGGAGCATTGTGCCTCCACACCGCTCCTATGGAGACGTACTTCATGTCAAAGGGAAGGAACTTCGGTAACACATCCTCGTCTTCATCGGTTCCACTTGTGGTTATCTCTAACCTTTACATTGTCTATGTTATTGTTGTAGAGTATTTCTTACTTGCTTTAGTGGTTATAGTTGGTAGAATCATAAAGGTTGCTCACCTAGTTGTCATTTTAGAGAACCTTTATGTTGCTAACCCTAACTTGTTAAGAATAGCTAAAAATTGGTAGTTGTCTATTCACCCCCCCCCCTCTAGTCAACCATATCGATCCTTTCAATTGGTATAAGAGCCACGTCTCTTTATTAAGGGTTTCGCCACCCGAAGAGTATGGATGATGATGAGGGATGAGCCCATGGACAACCCGAGGCCGTGGCCTTGACTTCGGTCACAAGGGACGACTTGAATGCGGCTATGGCCAACCTCAGGACATCCTTGACGAACGAAGTCAAGACCATGCTTAAAGAATTAATTGAGGGAATTAAAAGTTCTCCCAAACCAGCGTTGGTGGCTAAACCCGCCAACACGGATTCGGAGGCCAATTCCTCCAAGGAAGCGGCTAAAGGTATGTGACCTTCTTCCCCTCTCGACAATAATGGTACTGGAACCTATGCCTCAGTTCCACCTCCCATGGTCTATGGCGGACCGGTTCCTACACCGCGTATTAATCCTATTGGTCCTCCTCCTAAGCTTGTTAAGGGTGATTTTGCTAACTAGGTGGTTTCCATTAAGTCTCATTTGAATCACAGCTCAACAAATTTATGGAGAATCACTAAGCAAGGATACTATCCGCATGACCCAAGCAACCTCACTCCAAGAGAAGAAGCGGACAATCAATATAATCACTCCGCATTATTATTCTCCAGTCCGCAGTGCCTCCTGGAGATCTTCCTCACTTGCGCCCCTTCACTCTGGCTAAGGACAGTTGGGAGCACATTATGGTGTTGTACAAGGGAAGCTTAAGAATTCAACGGTCCAACTATGAAGTGGTTCTTGCTGAGGCCGATGAGTTTGTGATGAAGGAAGATGAGGACCCTCGTGATCTCTATCGAAGGCTGACTGCTATTGTTGTTGCCCTCAAGGATCATGGGAGCAAGGAAGTGGATGACACATGGATCAATCGCAAGTTTCTCAAGGCCATCATGCCATTCAACAAAGCCATGTCATCCGTCATTCACCAACGGCCATACTTCCACTCCTTGTCCTCCAGTGAGGTGTTGGATGAATTCACTGCAATGTCAATCATGAACAAGACCGCTGATAATGCTCTTGATCGCGTTCGGTCAAATACAGTTTCACCCAACCTTGCCTTAAAAGAAAAGGTTGCTTCTAAAGAAGAAGAAGAAGAGGAGGAGGAAGAGGAAGGCTGCCCTAAAGACACTAAGTGTTAGGGCATATTTTGTTCTAAGTAATTTTGGTGATTGATGATAGCACCTTTGCGGACTACTCGTGTGCGTTGAGCATTTCAGATAATACATAACGAAGCACAAGATGGCTCGTCGCCCCTCGGTGTTGTTGGAGCGCAGTGTTCCCTACGATTATCTTTGTTAGTGTTGAGTAGTAGGAAAGCCGTACTATTAAGAGGGGTTCCGCATCGTAAAGGTTTGGGTGGAATCAACTCTCCCATGCGCACATTTTTATTTCCACCACTTTCTCTTTGCGGCAATGGAGCATTCGCTTAGTATCTCTCAGCTTTGCAGAAAGTCTAGCGGTAGTACCGCCAGCTCATGGAGGTAGTACCGCTGGGGCTTGTGGTAGTACCTCTAGCTCCTGGCGGTAGTACCGCTAGGGACGGTGGTACCTCCCTTTCTAAGCGGTTGTACTTCATCGGACTTTTTGCGAACATTTTCCAGCGGTGGTAGACTCGGTAGTAGTATTTATACTACCATGGCTTTGTGTCAGCCTAGCGGTAGTACCGCCAGCTCCTGGCAGTTGTACTGCTCGGCCTTGCGGTAGTACCGCTTCCTCCTTGGCGGTAGTACCGCCAGGGGCAGTGGTAGTACCGCCAGGAACGTGCTGACAGTGAGGATAACGGTTCGTTTTGTTCCCCCACTATATAAAGGGTTCACCTACCTCACAAACCCTACCTTTGACCCTCCAAGACTCCATTGTTGCTCCCTAAGCTCATATGTGCCCGATCTCTCTCCATAGCCAATCAAACTTGTTGATTTTCTAGGGATTGGTTGAGAAGGCCTAGATCTACACTTCCACCAAGAGAAATTTGATTCTCCCCACTAATCCCTTGCGGATCTTGTTACTTTTGGGTGTTTGAGCACCCTAGATGGTTGAGGTCACCTCGGAGCCACATTCCATCGTGGTGAAGCTCCGTGGTATTGTTGGGAGCCTTCAACCTTTGTGTGGAGATAGCCCCAACCTTGTTTCTAAAGGTTCGGTCGCCGCCTTCAATGGCACCTATAGTGGAATCACGACACCTTGCATTGTGTGAGGGCGTGAGGAGAATACGGTGGCCCTAGTGGCTTATTGGGGAGCATTGTGCCTCCACACCGCTCCAACGGAGACGTACTTCCTGTCAAAGGGAAGGAACTTCGGTAACACATCCTCGTCTTCATTGGTTCCACTTGTGGTTATCTCTAACATTTACATTGTGTATGTTATTGTTGTAGAGTATTTCTTACTTGCCTTAGCAATTATAGTTGGTAGCATCATATAGGTTGCTCACCTAGTTTTCATTTTAGAGAACCTTTATGTTGTTAACCCTAACTTCTTAAGAATAGCTAAAGATTGGTAGTTGCCTATTCACCCCCCCCCCCTCTAGTCAACCATATCGATCCTTTCAATTGGTATCATAGCCACGTCTCTTTATTAAGGGTTTCACCACCCGAAGAGTATGGATGAGGATGAAGGAGGAGCCCATGGACAACCCGAGGGCATGGCCTTGACTTCGATCACTAGGGACGACTTGAATGCGGCTATGGCCAACCTCAGGACGTCCTTGACGAACGAAGTCAAGACCATGCTTAAAGAGTTAATTGAGGGAATTAAAAGTTCTCCCGAAGCGGCGTTGGTGGCTAAACCCGCCAACACGGATTCGGAGGCCAATTCCTCCAAGGAAGCGGCTAAAGGTATGCGACCTTCTTCCCCTCACGACAATAATGGGACTGGAACTTTTCACAACGACCCACTAAGACTGCGACTTGTCTAATGGCTAAAGTTGACGTGCGCTGGCTTTGGCATCGCCGACTAGCTCATGTCAATATGAGATCTTTGCAAAGTCTCCTCAAAGGGGACCATGTTCGTGGAGTAACGAATTTGAGTTTTGCCAGAGATTGTGCTTGCACTGCCTGTATTGAAGGGAAGATTCACGAAACTGCTCATCATCCAACGACTCTCATTTACACTAAAAGGCCTTTGGAGCTCCTTCATATGGATCTCTTCGGCCCTCCATCGTTTGATAGTCTTGGGGAAGAAAGTACTGCTTGGTGATTGTTGATGATTACTCAAGATACACTTGGGTATATTTCTATAAGAGGAAGGGTGAGACTCAACAAACCGTCATCAACTTTGCTAATGAAGCTCAACGTCAACATGAAGCAAAGATTTTGATGATTAGAAGTGATAATGGCACCGAGTTCAAGAACTACACCTTGGATGAGGTTCTTAGTGATGAGGGAATCAAGCATCAATATTCAGCACCATACACCCTCAACAAAATGGTGTGGCGGAGAGAAAGAATCGGACGTTGATGGATGCGACACGAACAATGATGGCGGAATTCAAATCTCCGCATAATTTTTGGGCCGAAGCCATCAACACAACATGTCATGCATCCAATCGGCTCTATATCCGCAAAGGCTTGAACAAGACCCCATATAAGATTCTCACCGGAAACAAACCCAATCTCAAGTACTTCCGGGTATTCGGGTGTCAGTGTTTCATTCTCAAGAAAGGTGCACGTTTAGCTAAATTTGATTCTAGAGCTCAAGAGGGAATTTCTGTTGGTTATGCCACAAACTCTCATGCTTACCGTGTCCTCAACAAGTCCATCGGGCTCATTGAGGAAACGTGTAACGTGGAGTTTGATGAAAATAATGGCTCTCAAGTGGAGCAAAGTGGTCTTTGTGATGTAGGTGATGAAATTCCTCCCCAAGCCATAAGAAGAATGGGGATTGGTCAAATACTCCCCATTGAGGAACCCCTTGTGGCCGAAGGAGAAGGACAATGCTTTACTCAAGTGGAGCCATCACCCTCGCAAGCCGCACATGCTTCCGATGAACAAAGAGAAAACCCTCAACCAGCAGAACAAGATCAAGGACAAGATCAACCACTCGAAGATGGTGATGCATCACATGATGTCCAAGTGCTTACACAAGGTTCCGAATCTGCTCAAGATCAAGTGCAGCTAAAAGATCAAGATCAAGTGCACGCACAAGATTAAGATCAAGAGCAGCCACAAGATCAAGAACAAACCAGTGAGCCTGCTCAAGACGAAAATAAAGTTGATCAGGATGCTGCTTCTCAATTTCCTTCTGCGGTACCTAAGAGGGGTCGCGGTGCCAAGGAAGGATCAAAACTCAAGGCCAAGCAACGTGATCAGGTTGATGCTCCCCGGTTATCAAGCGCAGAACTCTTGGAGCGTCGCGCAGCCAAGATTGCATCGAAGCTGAGAGTCAAGTCACATCTTATGAAGAACGTGCTTGGAAGTTTAAAAAGGGGAGTATCCACTCGTCAGCAAATTTCAAATTATTGTGAGCATCACGCGTTTGTTTCGTATTGTGAACCTCAACAGGTACAGGAAGCGCTCGATGATGAGGATTGGCTTATGGCATGCATGAAGAACTCAACAACTTCGAGCGTAATCAAGTCTGGAAATTAGTGTCAAGACCAAAGGAGGAACATAATGTCATCGGAACCAAATGGATCTTCAAAAACAAGCAAGATGCCAATGGGATTGTGGTTCGAAACAAGGCAAGATTGGTGGCTCAAGGCTACTCCCAAGTTGAGGGTATCGACTACGGTGAAACATTTTCCCCTGTTGCTCATCTAGAATATATTCGCATGCTGCTTGCATTTACATCTCATCATGAATTCAAATTACAACAAATGGATGTAAAAAGTGCTTTTCTTAATGGTCCTTTAAGTGAGTTGGTTTATGTCAAACAACCCCCGGGGTTCGAACATCCCAAGCTCCCCAATCATGTATACAAACTTAATAAGGCACTCTATGGCCTTAAACAAGCCCCACGCGCATGGTATGAGTACCTTACTGAGTTGTGACAAGATCGTGGGTTTGAGATTGGAAAGATTAATCCCACTCTTTTTACCAAGAAGGTCAAAAGGGATTTGTTCATATGCCAGCTATATGTTGATGATATCATTTTTGGTTCCCTAACAAATCTTTCAATGAAGAATTTGCTGCACTAATGAGCGAGAAATTTGTGATGTCAATGATGGGTGAGTTGAAGTTCTTCCTCTGGTTCGAGATTAATCAAGGTTTAGAAGGGACCTTCATCAAACAAGCCAAGTACACCCAAGACATGCTCAAGAGGTTCGAGCTAGAGGACGTCAAACCGGTCAAGTTTCCCATGCCAACCATATGCAAGCTTGACAGTGATCCCAATGGTAAAGCAGTGGATCAAAAGGTATATCGCTCCATGACTAGATCCCTACTTTACATGTGTGCATCTAGACCAGATATCATGTTGAGTGTAGGGATTTGTGCACGGTTTCAATCTGCACCAAAGGAAAGCCATTATATGGTTGTCAAACGAATCTTTCGATATTTGGCTCATACCCCAAACTTTGGCCTATGGTATCCCAAAGGAGCAAACTTCAACCTAGTGGGCTATTCTGACTCAGATTGGGCGGGAGAATGTGTGGAGAGAAAGTCAACTTCTGGAGCATGTCAATTTCTTGGTCGTTCACTGGTAAGTTGGTCGTCAAAGAAGCAGAACTGTGTCTCATTGTCTTCCACCGAAGCTGACTACGTTGCAGCTGCGAGTTGTTGTGCACAGTTGCTATGGATGAGGAAAACTTGAAAGGATTACGGTGTCACCTGTGACGAAGTGCCTCTTCTATGTGACAATCAAAGTGCTATCAAGATTTCCCTCAATCCGGTGCAACATAGCAAGACCAAGCACATTGATATTTGTCATCACTTCATTCGTGAGCATATCATGCGTGGTGATATTGAGGTTCACTTCATCAACACTGAAGAGTAACTTGCAGATATTTTCACTAAGCCCCTAGATGAAGCAAGGTTCCGGGAGTTAAGGCATGAGCTAAATATCATTGATTCAAGTAATGTGGATTGAAACTAGGCACTGTGCACCTCATTCCGCATTATATCTAGTTCTAGGTGTAGGCATGGACATAGGGGGAGTTTTGTTCTCTCAATGAACTTTCCCTCCCCCATTATGCATAAAGCGATCGAGTCTTTCACATCGGCCATTATTGATGGCACTTGTGCTTCAAAGATGAGCATTGGTTATGCACCCAAGGATAATTCTTCGCGGTGTCATACCTTTTGTCTCAAACATAGGTGGCTCCAGCCACCGCCTTCCCTTTCTCTCGAGATAAAGGAAGGTTATAATATGGCTAGTCAGTATATCTTGCTTGTGATTTTATTTCTCCCATACTGACTAGTCGGTTCCCACGATGATTCCGCGCTATTATGGCAAGTTCTGAAGCTCTCTGTGTTTTCTGGAGCGGTACTACCGTTCAGAAGAAGCGCTACTACCGCCCGGTAGCGGTACTACCACTATGACCCGAGCGGTACTACCGCGATGACCAACACGGTACTATCGTTGGCTAGGGCTAGGTCGGCTTGAATCTGCATTTTTGTCAGGGGGAGCGGTACTACCGCTCATGACGCAAGCGGTACTACCGCCAGCCCAACGGTAGTACCGCCAGCACAGCTGTACTATCGCTCTGGCCCGAGCGGTACTACCGTCCTGCCCATGACCTATGGGGTATATAAAGGGAGGGAGCCATTTTCTGTGCCCCATTTGCTTCTTCTTCGTGCAGCTCTCTCTTTATCCCAAAATCCCCAGATCTTGTTCTCCTCCGCGGAGCTTCTCCTCCCTTTGCAGTTGGAGGGATTGCTCTCCCTCCTCCTTCCTCCTTCGGGTGCTATGGATTCCGGTAAAGCTCCTCTCCTTCCTCTCTTGGTTGGTGTTCTTGCTTCTAGGGTTAGGATCTTGATGTACTGTATTCATTGTTTTAATGTATGCTTAGTCTTTGATTGGAATGGAGGAGAAATCTTAGGATATTTTAGGTCCAATGTTCTCTCTTGAATCAATCCGACATGCCCTAGAGTTCTACATGTTTTTAAAAATCTGCTGGTTCTTGTCAAGATTATTATGGATGTGGTTTAGATTCGGATCCTATCTAGAAATCCAGCCCCGCGCGGTACTACCGCTCTACCCGGGCGGTACTATCGTTAGGGCTAGCGGTACTACCGCTATGCCATCTATGGTTGTTTTTCTTTGGAGTCTTGTGCTTATTCTTTTGTGTTATGGACCTTGTCATGACTCTTTTTGTCGCCTTTTCTGTGTGTTTGTGTTGTGTGTCACACGTGGTGGTTCCCGTCGTTCTAACCCGGTCCGTGACACCCAGTCGAAGAGGTTCCGTAATCCTGACATCCCAGCAAGTTCAGAAATCTCCACTCTCATCCTCCAAAGCGCCACTTCAAGAAGACTGCCTCAAAGGAAAAGGAGGCCAACATTGACTACAACACTATGCCTCCTAAAGATTTTATGCGGCGCCGTGGGAGCAATCCTTATAACAATGAGAGAGTTCAACTCAGAGGCTGTGAGTTGTTCTAGACAAAACAACAAGCCCTGATGTATCAAGATGTGATCCTGTCATTCAAGAAGATATATGTCCCTGTGCAGTGGATTGATCTCCATCATCTCGAGAGGTATCCTGATTATTTTGGAGAGGCTCTCTCTTTGATTAAGCAACTTGGTATTGAGAACGTCATCACCTTCCATCATGACTT
The DNA here is from genome assembly GCF_904849725.1 of Hordeum vulgare subsp. vulgare. NCBI lineage: Eukaryota > Viridiplantae > Streptophyta > Magnoliopsida > Poales > Poaceae > Hordeum > Hordeum vulgare. Next base: position 208,710,086 of record NC_058519.1, on the reverse strand, counting down.
CGATCCAGAGATTGTGGCCCAATTCTATGTCACTGTCCACTTTCATAGTGATGAGGATCGTACTCTGACTTGGCTGGCAAATGGCGAGAGAATGTCTGGAACTTGGGTAGAGTTCATGAAGCTTATGAATGTGCCTGACGAGGGGCCACAGACTGCAGTTGGCTTGTGCCTTCATGCCCAACCTGGTGCCACCCAAGAACAAGCTGCAGCATCTCTATGTGAGGATTAATGTGCTTCCCCCGCTCTTGGATATCATGCACCGGATCTTCCGCAACGCGCTGTTTCCTCGTGTTGGCAACAAAGACGAGGTTCATTCCTATTTGGTGGACATGCTTCTGATGTGTGAGGAGGGAAGGACAAAGAACGTTGGGCCACTCGACATATCTGATGTGATGTTCAATGAGCTTAAGAGTTCGATCTCTCACCGTAAGGTCCCCATCTATGGGCCTTACTTGTTCTTTTTCATCAAGAAAAAGTGGGCAGAGTCCTTTTCGCAAGTGCCCTTTCCTACTGGCTCTGGGTATGCCAGCCATGACCCTATCAAGTTGCTCCATAAGGAGAAGTGGGCGAACACCTCAACTTCAAGTTCTGCTCAACGTGACAGGGAGACTGATGTTGCTGAGGGAGGCCCTGCCTCGCATACCCGCTCCTCTGTTGTGCCATCTTGGGCCATGAAGCTGAAGGACCAGATGAAGACACTCTTCTGCATACAAGCCAAGGGACAGTATCAGACTCATGTGGCCGAAAAGGAGAACCGTCAGAGGCACAAGCGTGTCTTGAGGATGCTTCATGTGCATATTTCGAGCAGCTCTGAGGATATCATCACTTCAGAGGATGGCTGGATGCAGGCACGAGACTACCAGTGGGCTGAGTCCTACGCTGAGGAGGAGGCATATGACGAGGACGCTGGGGAGGAGGAGGATGAGGAGGATGCGGATGCTACAGAAGAGTCTGGTGCGGATGCATGGGCTACCACTTGTGTCCTAGGTGTCCTATCTTCCCTTTTTGGTGTCTTGATGCCAAAGGGGGGAGACTGTAGGGATTTCCTTTGCTTTATCGTAGGGATTTGCTTTGCTTTATCGTTGCTTTGCTTTATCGTTGCTTTGTTTTCTGAGTCCTTCCGTGCTGAACTTGGCTGGTTTTATCGTGTTGGATTACTTATCATGGTTGTGAGACTGTTTTAATCATATGGTGTGAGACATATGCTATCCCTAAATTATCTTTATTATTATCTTCTTTATCTCCCTATATGATAGCCTGTGAGTTAATTATCTTGTGCCCCTATCTTCATGCTCATATGTTATACCTTGCTTCCTCACTTAATAGTGTATCAGGTCATTGCAAGGAGTATTAGCATATGATTTCTAGAAAGAGCCTTCTCCTCGGACTGAGTGCACTACTGTTCATAGCACTAACCTTAATCATGCACTCATCCAGGGGGAGCCAGTCCCTAGACCATAGACTCTGGGTTTGCAGTTATATTCAGTATACTTTCCTTTTGTGCAAATCCGGTATTGTCATCAATTCACCAAAAAGGGGGAGATTGTTAGGCCATATTTATCCCTAAGTGATTTTGGTGATTGATGACAGTACCTCAATAGACTAATCGGGTGCATTGAGCATTTCAGATAATACATGACAAAGGCACAAGAAGTTTCGGCTCCCCTCCATGGATCAGAAGCACGGTGGCTTCTATGGTTCTCTTTAGTGATTTTGAGTCGTAGGAACGCCGTACTATTAAGAGGGGATCCATGTCGGAAAGGTTGGGTGGAATCAAACTCTCACGCGCACATTTTATCTCCACCACTTTTTCCCTTGCTGCTATGGAGCTTCCCCCCTTGTTCTTTCTCTCTCTTGGCAAAAAGGCTCTAGCGGTAGTATCGCTAGAGGTGAGCGGTAGTATCGCTAGCATAGCAGTAGTACCGCTAGCAAGCGGTAGTACCGCCCCCTGGCTAGCGGTAGTACCGCTCCAGGACTGTAGTACCACTCTCGTAGCAGTTGTGCTACGTCGGACTTCTTGCGAAGACTTTCTCAGCGGTGGTAGGCCCGGTAGTAGCTCTTTCACTACCTTGGGTCAAGCGGTAGTACCGCTCTAGTCCTAGCGGTAGTACCGCTCGGGCTTGCGGTAGTACCGTTGGGGACAACGGTAGTACTGCTGCCCCTGAGCGGTAGTACCGCTTTGCTCGTGTAGTAAGTGGGGGTAACGGTTGGTTTTGTTCCCCCACTATATAAAGGGTTCTTCCACTCCGTGAACCCTACCTTTGACCCTCTAAGACTCCATTTTTGCTCCCTAAGCTCATATGTGCCCGATCTCTCTCCCTAGCCAATCAAACTTGTTGATTTTCTAGGGATTGGTTGAGAAGGCCTAGATCTACACTTCCACCAAGAGAAAATTGATTTCCCCACTAATCCCTTGCGGATCTTGTTACTCTTGGGTGTTTGAGCACCCTAGACGGTTGAGGTCACCTCGGAGCCACATTCCATTGTGGTGAAGCTCCGTGGTCTTGTTGGGAGCCTCCAAGCTTTGTGTGGAGATAGCCCCAACCTTGTTTGTAAAGGTTCGGTCACCGCCTTCAAGGGCACCTATAGTGGAATCACGGCATCAAACATTGTGTGAGGGCGTGAGGAGAATACGGTGGCCCTAGTGGCTTATTGGTGAGCATTGTGCCTCCACACCGCTCCAAAGGAGACGTACTTCCTGTCAAAGGGAAGGAACTTCGGTAACACATCCTCGTCTTCATCGGTTCCACATGTGGTTATCTCTAACCTTTACATTGTGTATGTTATTGTTGTAGAGTATTTCTTACTTGCTTTAGCGGTTATAGTTGGTAGCATCATATAGGTTGCTCACCTAGTTGTCATTTTAGAGAGCCTTTATGTTGCTAACCCTAACTTGTTAAGAATAGCTAAAAAATGGTAGTTGCCTATTCACCCCCCCCCCCTCTAGTCAACCATATCGATCCTTTCAATCAATATGACCTAAGTGGCAGTGCCACAAGAAAGTGGCACTATCATTATCAACTCTACATCTTTTGGCATCAATGTTATGAACATGTGTGTTATCACTATCAAGATTCAATAAGAATAAACCCCTCACATTGGGTGCATCACCATAAAAGATATTACTCATATAAATAGAACAACCATTATTCCCTGATTTAAATGAGTAATGGTCTCGCATCAAACAAGATCCACATATAATGTTCATGCTCAACGCAGGCACTAAATAACAATTATTTAGGTTCATCACTAATCCTGTTGGTAATCGAAGAGCGAGCGTGCCGATGTCTATCACATCAACCTTGGAACCATTTCCCACGCACATCGTCACTTCGTCCTTCGCCAACCTCTGTCTATTCTGTAGTTCCTGCTTTAAGTTGCAAATGTGAGCAACAGAACTGGTATCAAATACCCAAGAACTACAACAAGAGTTGGTAAGATACACATCAATAACATGTATATCATATATACCTTATTTGGTCTTGGCCGCCTTCTTGTCGGCTAGATACTTGGGATAGTTTCGCTTCTAGTGGCCATTCCCCTTACTATGAAAGCACTCAGTTTCTGACTTGGGTCCAGCCTTGGGTTTCTTCATGGGAGGAGCAACTGCTTTGCCACTCTTCTTAGAGTTGATCTTCTTGCCCTTGCCATTCTTCTTGAAACTAGTAGTTTTATTGACCACCAACACATGATGCTCCTTCTGTATTTCTGACTCAGCGACTTTTAGCATCGCAAATAGCTTGGCGACAAATTTGTTCATCCCTTGCATGTTATAGTTCATCCCAAATCTTTTGTATCTAGGTGGCAGTGATTGAAGAACTCTGTCAGTGATCGCGTCTGGTAGGAGAACAATTCCCAACTCAGCCAGATGGTTAAAATACCCACACATTTTGAGTATATATGTGTTCACTGACAGACCCGTTCTCCTCCATCTTGCAAGCATAGAACTTATCGGAGGTCTCATACCTCTCGATCCAGGCATTTTTTTCAAAAATAAACTTCAACTCCTGGAACATCTCATATGCTCCATCACATTCAGGCATTTTCTCAAAAATAAACTTCAACTCCTGGAATATCCCATATGCTCCATCATATTCAAAACGTCTTTGAAGTACTGGTTCTAAGCCATACAAGATAGCACACTGAACTATTGAGTAGTCATCAGAACGCGCCTGCTAGACGTTCACAGCTTCTTTAAGCGAATCTGGTGGGGGTGCCGCACCAAGCGGTGCATCTAGGACATAAGCCTTTTGGGCCCAGTCTACAAAGTTTCTTCCATCATCTTTCATCTTGGCTTTCTCTAGGAACGCATTGTAATTCTGGGGTGCTACTGTGTGAGCCATTGATCTACAACATAATTTGCAAAGATTACTTAGACTATTGTTCAAGATAGTGAGCTTAATTAATCATATCTCTATAGACCCTGAACTGATTCCTATAGTAGATTCTGATCCTTTCCATGGCTATGAAAATGAAACTGTGGTAGAACACCTTATGAAACTAAATGATATTGCTTCCTTGTTTACCAATGATGAAAAGATACGCTACTATTATATCCTTAAGCGTTTTATTTTCTCGCTGAAAGGCGAGGCCAAGGAATGGTTCCTTCTCTTGCTCCTGGTTGTATGCGTAGTCCCAATGATATGGTTTATTAGTTCTTTGAAAAATATTTTCCTGCTCATAAGAAACAAGCTGCTTTACAGGAAATATTTAACTTTGTGCAAATTAAAGAAGAGAATCTCCCTCAAGCTTAGGGGAGGCTTCTCCTGTTACTTAGAGCTCTACCTGATTGTCCTCTTAAGAAGAATGAAATTCTTGCTATCTTTTATAATGTACTAACACATGCTTCTAGGGATTTCCTAGATAGTTGTGGTGGTTGTGTTTTAGGGAAAGAACCGGTGTACAAGCTGAAGATATATTAAATAATATATTGCAAAATGCTGAAGACTCGACACTCCCTGAACCACCGCCAGAACCTATTCAATAGAAGAGAGGTATTATATTCCTCAATCCTGAAGATATGCAAGAAGCAAAAAGATCTATGAAAGAGAAAGGTATTAAAATGGAGGATCTGAAGAAATTACCATCGATTGAAGAAATACATGGACTTGATACCCCGACACGGGTAGTAGAGGTAAACTCTCTCTGTTCCTTTAATGAAAATGATATACCTTATGCTAAGACTCCTAATCAATGCATGGATGAAGTTGATAATTACATTGTTAAGCAATAGAACTTCAATAACTATCTTAAGGATCAATTGAAAAATAATGCCATGATGATAGACCACTTAAGTGACTTAATTTTTAGAATTACTAATGGTGTGTAAGATTTAGGTAAACATGCCTCTATGGTTCACACCCAACTAGATCAAGTAGCTAGTCACAAAATGATTTACTTGGTGAAATGAAGAATAATATTAATGATCATGTTGTTAGAGTGGTGATTAGATGAGGTAGAATGACTCAAGAACCTCTTTATCCTGAAGGTCACCCTATAATAAATGAACAAGATTCTGAGAGGATAAATGATGATGCACCTAGTCCACCTAATAGGAAAAAGAAAAACAAAGATGGTAGGACTTTGCATGCTTCTAATAAACCTGTTATAGAAACACTGTTGAGAATCACAATGTTGTTTCTATTTCTGATGCTGAGACATGAACGGGTGGTGAACATGCACCTAGTGATTATGAAAATGAAGACGAAAATAATAAGGTGCATGTAGATGTTCCACCGGATAGTAATAAAGAACATGATAATGATGTGGAGGTAGAACCTGATGAGGGTGTGGATAGCCCACCTCCTAAAAATAAATATTATGATAAGAAAGACTTCATTCCTAGAAAACATGGAAGGGAAAGAGAACCATGGGTTCAAAAACTCATGCCATTCCCTCAAAAGCCTTCTAAAAGTAGGGACGATGAAGATTTTGAACGCTTTGTTGAAATGATTAGACCTGCCTTTTTGCGCACTCACTAGACTGATATATTGAAAATGCATCACTATGCTAAGTATATGAAGGATATTATTACCAACGGAAGAAAGATATACGAAACTAAATTTGCTACCATGCTTGTTAATTATTCTTTTGAAGATGGATTGCCTAAGAAATTGGGAGATCCGGGTATACCCACAATACCTTGCTCTATTAAAAGAAATTATGTTAAAAACGAATTTATGTGATTTAGGAGCCGGTGTTAATGTTATGCCTTTCTCCCGTTGTAAAAGACTTGAATTGAATAAGCTTACACCCACTGAGATATCTTTGCAAATGGCGGATAAATCCACTTCTTTACCTATTGGAATTTGCAAGGATGTTCCCGTTGTGGTTGCAAATGTTACAATCTTAACAGATTTTGTTATTCTTGATATGCCCCAGGACGACAATATGTCGATCATCCTTAGTAGACCCTTTCTGAATACTGCAGGGGTTGTTATTGATTGCAAAAAAAGCAAGCTCACTTTTCATGTTAATGGCAAGCAACATACTGTGTATTTTCAGAACACCAGCTCCTGCTGCTTCCACCAAAAATACCAAGATGGCTGAAGCCGAAGCCAGAAAGCGCAAAATGTAGCAATATGATGTAGCTCCATCATCTAAGAAGTCGAAGACTAAGAAAGCAAAGTCTTCGAGCCAAACCCAAGTGCCTCCTGCTCCACCATCTAAGACTTCGTCTACTCAAGAGGATACCATCTTTGGGTGCCAATCTCCGTGGCTCCTCCTACATCCACCAACATTGAGAGTCGTGTTGATATCCATGAGCCTGCTTCCTCAGAGGCTCATGTTACTGAAGAGATTATAGCTACTGACCCCACCGCAGCTGAAGACACTCGTTCAGATGAAGTCATTCCTGAAGCCAATGTGGAACTTGACCTAGTGCATGTTTCTCTACTTGATGCAACTGTGGCATCATCACCACTGTGTGAGGTTAGTGAACATGTCGACCTTGGCTCACCTAGGACACCAATTGTCGAAGATGCATTTTAGGAATAAGCACATCCAAATTCTCCATTGCATGGATTCATTCCCCGTACTCCTCTTGTCTCTGTTGCAACACCATTGCTCGTGTCACCAGGATATCCTCTTGAAGGCATGGAGTTGACACCCATGAACATGCTTCACCTCTCAAAAGGATTCGCAAAGTCCCTAGGCCCTCAGCCTCCTCCATGACCAGCATTGCTAAGGAGGTAGTACATGTTGAACCAACTGCATCAGCTGATGTTCCTCCTGGAGTAGTGGACACACCAATAGATGAAGATATTTCTAGACAACATACTGAAGTTGAAGTTAAAGCCGCTAAAGACACTCATGCTGAATGAGCTGATGTTCCTCGTGAACCCCAACCTACTAAAGATATTGGGGGTGAAGTGAATACCCCATCACTTGATGGCCCTCCTGTCACTGCCACGCCATCCACTGATGACAATGCTGACAATATTGTGATGGTTGGCAATTGTGAAGGCCAAATGGTGCATGTCAAGTGGAAAAGGCTTATTCCTCCACCAAGAATGGGACCCCCAATATGAATTCAACATCCATCATCGTCCCGGGTTTCTAAATCCTTTGCCTAGACTTCCATGTCTTCGCAACCAAGGCTCGGTCAATCGCATGGTCTTTTGCATCAAAGGCTTCAGACCCGACAACACCTTCTTTGATTTTGACACAAACCCTTACAAACATTAGAAACATCAATCAGATCATTTCCGTAGACCACAACAACACAACTACTACATGTGTGTGCTTTATGGCCAGAACATGATCTTTCCTCACATGCGCCTAAGCCTTGAAGCCATGAGTGGATTGTCTTGCTTGGAACAAGCATTGGATTGCCTTCATGATATTGGTATGTTGACCTTTATCGTCGGCAAGGAAGACTGGAATGAAGAAATTATTCTTCAATTTTATGCAACCCTCCACATCTCAGGCTACAGTAGATATCTGAAGTCATGAGCTTTAGACTTCATGATCAGAGATGAGCACATTAAATCTCCTGCAAGTGAACTCTTTGCCACCAGTCCTCTAGCTGCATCTAGAGAAGAGTTTCACTCGAGATCTGCTACCTATGTTGAAGCCACTCGGAGCATCTTTCATGTGCCACAGCCAAATATGACTGAAATGCTGACAACCATGAAGCATATGGCACCTGATGCTCCATACCCCACATAATTCCTTGTTGAAGATCTTCGGTACTTGTCGAAGACTGTCTACCATATTCTTTGCCATACCTTCTGGCCAATCAAGGGGAACTCATCCTCGTGCAAACTTGTAGGCGCTCCAAAGACAATAGTTTACAACATTATCTATGGCATACATTTCAATATTCAAGATTTCTTCTTGCACCAACTTGCAGCTTGTGGCATGGATCTCTTTGAACCCAAATTTTATGCACCATGAATTATGTGCTTCATCAAGCATAGGGCCAGCACTCAATACATGTGTTGTGCTTGCAACCACATTTTTTTTATTCCCGGAGTCAAAGTCATTCATGAAGGCATCTATCCTTCTAGGCAAGAATCCAACTGTGGAAGCCACAAGTGGCACCGGCAACATTGAAGGGCTTCACGTACCCAATGATCCAGACAAGGCACATCTGATTGGTGCCATTATCCGCCCACAACCAAGTGCCACTGCTAGCATGGTCCCTCAATAGCCTTAGCCTAGCAAGGTCCGTGTAATGACAGATAGAGAGTTTCTTGTCTCTCTACATCAGAAGCAGGATAGGCATCATGAGTAAATCAAGAGGCAGATGCAGAATCTTATGTCATATATCAATCGTATTCGCAACCTCTCCACCAAGAATACCTTTGCGGCTCATGAGACACGCAAGCGTACATAGAAGAATTTGATCATGTTGGCCCCTGAAGATGATCTTCGCAAGGATGGCTTCACAAGCAACTTCAAATTATGTGCTCCTACTCCTTCCACAGAACAGTGGCACAAGACACCATCTCTTGAAGACAGTAATTGTTCCTCTTCCGCTCAGACAATTCATCTCAATCTCACCAATGTTGAAGCCAAAGACGTCACTTCTCCACCTACACCTGCTCAACAAAATGACACTGCATGAGGCCCATCTGCACCACCCAACTCTGACCCTGCAGCACCATCATCTCCGACTCAAGCTGGGGACGTGTAGTGCTCCAATGTCTTCGTCCTTTTTGATCATTCGATGACAAAGGGGGGAAGCATTGGGATTGATAGTCTTGAAACGGTTCTATGGGCTGGGTTACTGATATTTTTGTTAAGTTTACAACGCCCGTTTTGAACATTTACTATTTGGGTTGTAAAACTTAAGTCATGATGGACGTCTACACACTCGATGTTTTACCTTACTTTTGGCGCCTCTTAAATTTTTATTTTATGCGCCCGAAGTCATTCTACAGAGGCCCATTTCTCATTGTGCATTTCATTATCTTCATAACATCTATCAAATGCATTGCGATTTGATTCCGATATATAGGGGTTTCTCCACAATTAAAACCTGCCATGTGTTTTTGCATTCAAAGCAAAATCTACATAAGCACATCTTCAGGGGGCTCTCTATATCTTGGAATCATAATATCCAAGTCTTGATCTTCAAATATTTTATCCCCGTTGAAAAATTCAACTAGTTTGTCATCAATCACCAAAAAGGGGGAGATTGTAAGTGCATCTCTATATCTTGTAAGCCTAATCTCCAAGTATTTATCTTCAACTATTTTATCCCTATTAAATACTTCAACTAGTTTATAATCAAACGCAAAAAAGGGGGAGATTGTAAGTGCATCTAGTGCCAACCCTTGTTGGTTTTGGAGTATTCAAGACAAACGTGGTTGAGGAACTAATGTGTTTGTGAGAGTTCACATGATAACACAGGTAGATGTCCCTAGAGATTCGGTTTAACCGTCGAAGACGGCCCCTAAAATGTCTGAAAATATTCAAGATGGTTGAAGCCATTGGTGGTGTGTGAAGATAAACGCATGAAGTTAATGAAACGCGAAGAAGAAGTCTTTTGGTAGTTTTGTTTCTTCTTTCCTGAGTCATAGGAACCATCGTACTGATAAGTGGGGTCTAAGTGATCGAAGTCAGATGCTAACGTGATGCTCAACCCAATACTGTGTCTTCGAGTGAAGACTATGAGAGGAAATCTCTTCCAGAGTTGGTTGAGTCAGGATTGCTTGTATCCTGAGTAATGTTGACACGTGTGTTGTTGAAATCCGACCATTGTGACACATGTTGGTTGGACATTGACCCAGGGTCATTTCAGTCATATCACGTCGGTATGCCTCTTGGCTATAAATAGTCCACCCCCTCCACCATAAGTTGGTGGCTGCTCAGAGTTACATATGATTGTTGTCGTTTTGGATCATCCCACCTCTAAGACAATGATAGAGAGTTGTCCTGTGAGGATAAACCCAAACACCTAGAGCCAGAGTGTTTGAGCATCACCGAAGTCATTTTGTTCTGAGCAAACTGAAGACTTATTACACTTGAAGATTGTGATCTTCCAAACGATAAGGTGTCATGGTCTAGAGCATCCAAGAGTCATTGTGGATTGTCGAGTGACCAAGTTTGTATAGGTTTTGGAAGTCTACCCTGAAGACTTACCAGAGTGACTAGGCGAGGTCTAAGTGGCCTTGGCTCAAGGGGAACAAGTTGAAGACAAGGTCTTCACAGTTAAATCGCAGCCTCCCCAACGAGACGTACAATTGTCACAGCAACTGGAACTGGTACAACAAACCATGTGTCTTCGTCAAGCAGCTCGTTATATCTTTCCACTCCTTTGCATATTGTTCTGTAATGTGCAGCGACTGCTTGTTTGTTCTTGTGTGAAGACATTCATCTGAATTACATCTGTCTTCGTACTACTCTAGTTTATCTTCGATACACTTCTGTTTGCATGATGATTATGCCATACTTGCCTGAATGTCTTCATCTCACTTCATGCATTGCTTAAATATTTAACTGTTATCCCTAACCGGTCCTGAATCGTTTCCGCTCACTTCGAAGACATTTACTGTTTCGAAGATTTTCATAAAAAGCGCATATTCACCCCCTCCCCCCTCCTAGTCGATAACTAGAAATTTCAAAGGGTAGGAGCTAAGTGATGTGATGGATACCCTTAGTGTCATCTTTATGTTGAGGAGAGAAGGAATAAGGAACATGAGGCCAAGCTTGCCCTTGCATAACCAAGAGGCGAGCTTTGTCAACTAGAAATAAAGAAGGAGCGTAGCAAAAATAAGATTAGATCTATAGAAACAAATGGAAAGATAGAGAGAAGAATCAAATAGAATAGAAGAAGCTAAATTTATGATATATCAGCAAGAGGAGGAAGAAAGGTTGATAGGATTCAACCATTATGTGCAAATGAAGGAGCAAGCCAAACAACACGCATGGGAGGAGTAAGAAAAAGAGCATATGAGAGGCACGATAGACAACGAGAATGGGAAGAGAAAAAGAAGCAAGTTGACGAACTGGACATGCAGCAAGTTGAGGAACTACATCATAGACCAGCCCGGGAACTGAAGAATAGGCAAGCTGATGAATTGAGGAAGAAACATTCCATGGATGAAAAATAAAAACTAGAGGCAGAGCAAATTCTAAAGAAACACAATGAGTAACAGGTGCCAATAGGGGACATGCTAGAGAGTGAGAGCTCATCCAGGCATCAACCCAACATGGCACAAAAACGATATTCGAGTGATCACATGAGGGCTTTTAAGAAAAAACAGACAATTCATGTTTTATATTTCGAGATAGTTGACTGCCTAGTCTTGTTGTCTTCCGATGATACAATGGTGTATTTTGTGAATAAGTGTAGATCATGCTAGAGTGATCTTTTATATGATCATGAATACTGAGTGATCATAGAAAGTGTGTGATCAAGTTATGTTAATGACCATGTAGTACAACTTTGTTGTTGTTGATGTATGATCAAAACGTATTATGTTTGATCTTCTTGTTGTATAACAGAAGCATGCTTAATATTGTTGTATGACTAGATTAGTTTGAGATTGTTCCCCGATGTCATTGATGTTGATGAGCTCGCCGTCGAGCTATAGCTGAGGACCCTGTTAATGGCCTCTGACTCACACACCTCGTCGGGTAGTCCTTCGAAGCTCACCTTTGTCTCCTAGTCCGGCACGCGATCCACGAGCAGTGCATTGCACTTGCATCGATGACTCCATGACACGTGTGCGCAACATGTCATCGATGAAGATGAGCCACAGATCATGCGAAGGCCTGATGAGTAATTTCCTCTCCAGGACGTCAAGTAGGGCGGCGATCGTCAGCTCATCTATGTGGTCTGCAATGACGGTTGTCAGCAGCACACAATTGTTGTAATTCGCTTCCAACGAATGCATATCCAGCATGCGCGCGCAAGTAGCACATGACCAAGCTCCGGACATAGGATGTACTCCTCTTTCCTGCACACCCACCAGCACACCCACCAATGTGAGCTGGCACAATATGGTCCACCAACTTGCACAGGCTTGCGGCCGCAATCAGGGTAGTACGAGCGCTTCATGGCTGCTGTCTCACCATCTATGAATTTTGGCCTCTCAGCTCAACGAACCTTGGTTGGGGATTTGGACGATAATTTTGCTGCCTCGAAACAATTCAGCCACCTTAAGGCATCTCCAACGCTGACCCATAAACGGACACATTATTTGTCTACAGTCCAGACACAAATACGGAAGCCATCCATCCAACATGATCACTAATACTTTCTGCCAAGCCCACGTTGAAAAAAAACAGAGCCAAATAGCCTTTGGCCAACACATGCATGTGTTAATCCATTCACTTGGGAAAAAGGTGAAAAAAATCCATCCAAACATTACATTATACGTATGGCAAACAATGATCGTGGATTTAGATTTAATGGGAACTAGCATCCTATGATCGTGGATTTAGATTTAATGGGAACTAGCATTCTAATTACAAGTGCGTCCGCCAAATTAAACACTAGTGAACCATCCGTAAAAAAATCCATCCAAACATTACATTGTACGTATGGCAAACAATGATCGTGGATTTAGATTTAATGGGAACTAGCATCCTATGATCGTGGATTTAGATTTAATGGGAACTAGCATTCTAATTACAAGTGCGTCCGCCAAATTAAACACTAGTGAACCATCCGTAAAAAAATCCATCCAAACATTACATTGTACGTATGGCAAACAATGATCATGGATTTAGATTTAATGGGAACTAGCATCCTATGATCGTGGATTTAGATTTAATGGGAACTAGCATTCTAATTACAAGTGCGTCCGCCAAATTAAACACTAGTGAACCATCCGTTTCTAAACATTTGTTGTTGAGAAAAACTAAACTAGTTCTCTCCAAAAACAAGTATTATGATACAGAGCACCGTCACTAATGCCTTCCGCCATCTTCCTTTTGATTGGGCTAGCGGTTCAGATGATTGAGGGTTCATTTTACTTCATATGTAAAAGACTACAGTATATATATTTAGGAACGGAGAGAGTATTTTCATATAACCATACTTGTTATGTATTTTCATATTCGAGGATTCTGGTACGGGCGTACGGCTGTGATACACACGAGGAAGTTGGACTACAATTCTTTCCACACAGCTAAGCAGTTCCTGGGCAACGTTGCCTATATTCAAAACCAAGTAGACTCATGGAAAGAACAAAATTAGGATTTTCCCAGCCATGCAGCGAATGACTACAGGCTGGTACCGGTACAAAGAATTTCAGACAGCCAAACGGAGATCAAGAAAATCACATGCAACCCCAGCACATTACTAAAAAAACAATAAATTGGACAATTCACAAGATCAGGATGAAGCTATAAGGATCCAGCGTCTCTTTATTCCCATTTACTTAGCAAAACAGTGAAGTACCCAGTTATATCATGACCCCATCATCAAACCAACCCCCTCCTGCTGTATATGTTAATTAATAGATTAAGAATTGCTAACGGTACAAAAATCATTACTAACTAGTGCAGCCGCAAGGAATCGAGCGCTTCTGAGGATCTACTATATATTGTTCAAATGTCCTTTCCTAGCTCAACCTTCTTCACCAACCTTAGCGTGTTGTGCAAGATGGAGTCAAGTATTCCGGCCACCTAGAATTCACAGGTTCAAACATCAGCCATGTATACTCGATGCTCTCGGAAATATCAAAATATGAAAAAAGGAGATGTTCCCACCGTGAAAACTCCACCAATAATAGCACAGACATTTGTGATGAAGTGGGAGAATGATTTGGGAAGTTCAGTCACCAGGACCTGATGATAAATGAGAATCAGTTTAGATGGACTATGCCAGTGAACAGGGTAAAAAGTGGAGTATATAAAATACCAAGATACCTACCTGCATGGGAGAAGGCTCAAAATGGAATTTCACAACAGGAACATAGAAGCTGTGCACCAAGCTACTGTGTGCTGTGTATTCATATTCTTCAAGCACTTTCAACTCCTTTGAGTATCTCAGCGTAACCAGCTCGGTCTTTACAATTTGAAGGTAATGCTCAATCTAGAATGACATAATTTAAACAAATGCCATGTTATTTCCTAATAAACAATGGAAAGAAAGCTTAGATGCATTGCAAACTTCAAAAGAGAAGCAGGCAAATTGTAGGGACTTACAGTAACGTTTGCATTGACATCACCATGCTTAACGACGTAAGACTGACCAGCTAATCTATCATGGTGTCCGCCAACATAGGGAAATAGTCTTTTCAGTTCATTAAACATCTTTGATGAGAGCCTTTTGCCAAATGAGAACGTTGTGACGTAGTGGGAAACATTTATCTGAGATGGATCAAATGAGTGTGAACCAGATCGAGCCGATATTACAACACTGCCAGGAACCTGGTGAAGAGAAGATAGTAATCAAACACCCCCATAAAGGAATCCCTTCTCCATGCGGCAACCATTAATACTACAGACGCTTACCTCGCCAACACGACAAAAGCTAGCACTATGAATGTTAGCTCAGAAGTTTATTTACCTTTTTAACCCGCACAAAACCTTCTATTCTGCAGCCGCCGGTCATTGGAGCAGGACGCTTTGCAGGATCAACAGTCTTGTTGGATTTGTCTTCCAAAGCAAGCACATGGGCCTCTTTTGGAATATTTGCAACATATGTTTCCATAGCCTAAGATTGAAAACTTATATCAAGAACCCAGTACAGAACAGCCTATAAAACCAATAGCATATATTAAGAAGTAAAGAATTAGCCTTTAGTTCTCCCTCAAGTTCATTATGATTTCTCAGCTAGGCTAAAGTTTAGGATATTGTGTGGTAGTAAAGATAACCCATGCGATACTATTATACTGACATAAGAAGAAGAAAATTGGAAACCATGTGATTCATAACATACCGCGACTAAACTTTCAGTATCACGTTCCCCATAGTACGAGTCATGCTCATGGTGACCCTGATTCTCCCTGTACAGGAATTGATTTTGTTGTTTACTGATCTTGGGCGCAAAATTAATGGGAAGTATTGACAAAATGAGGTTTACAGTTTCAGTATGATATAATGCAAGGTTTACTGTGCTTACTTCATATCACTCCCTTTATGGAAAATGCGAATTGACGGGTAACCTTGTATATGGTGCCTGCAGTTGATCAAATGAAGAGATGAAAATATATAATATCAACATTTTGACTCAGAAGCATACGAATGCCTACGTCAAACTAGGAGGCAGGTGGGGTTGGGGAAGGGAGGGGAGTGGGGGGCAGGAGGATTTCGCTCAATATGCAGAACTTCAATATATTAAGTTGCTTTAGTGCCGCCAAAAAGAAAGCCAATGGGCATGAAAATGGACAATTCCAGCACCGTTTATTCAATATGGAAGATAGGGAAATGGTTCAAACTCAGTCTTAGTGAAATAGTTCCAGAAGGAAGGAATAACACCCGCAAGAGCAGCATGCAAGGACACACTAGTAAATCATGAAAGATGGTGGGGCCATCATACAACTTCAACAGATATTTACAACAAAATTAATCAATTCTCATGGTAGAAGACAAACAAGGATTTTTGGGTTCCAATGTAGGTGACGTCACTCTATTAATACAGAAATCGTAAGGTTAAAATAAGAAGAAAGTTCATTTTTTGACGAAAGAGAAAGCGCTTTCAATTAAAAGTATATCATAATCAACCCCCCTTATTCGTTTATCGATCTCCAATTTGATGATTAATTAGTACACCCACCTCTTACACAGTTCAACTTCCTCAGTGCAGTCAACTTTGCCGAGAAGAATTCTGCCATCCATTTCAGGATCATATCTGAATATAACAAAAAAATCAGGATGGCAATCAAAAGCATAAAATCATGAATCTCAAAGCCAACTTAGGGGCAAAAAAGAGGAAAAGCATATACCTCTCCCTTATTATTTGAGCGGCCTTTTCCCATGAAGGTTTCTGAAGGAATATCGATTGATCAGGGCCAATTTTACTTCGCCATATACACTAAGTAAAAGGGAAACAAAGAAAATAAATCTAACCAGACGATTGCTCCAGTAACACCAGGGGGCATAAAAGTTGACAACCAAAACAGGATACCTGGAAAGGAATATAATCTATGATATATATCAACCTCAACAATAAGGGGACTCCAGAAAGAATACGACAGAGCTGAATGCTAAATAAAAATCAAGAACAGAATATGATTGCCATACAACACTGAACCTGGCCAAAGTAATTAGAGCTTATAGCCTATAGAGATACAAGGAGTATATAAAAAAAAGGGCAGCCCGGTGCACGTAGCTCCCGCTTGCGCAGGGTCCGGGGAAGGGTCCGACGATTTGGGTCTATAGTACGCAGCCGTTCCCTGCATTTCTGCAAGAGGCTGTCTCCAGGACTCGAACCCGTGACCTCATGGTCACAAGGCAACAGCTTTACCGCTGTGCCAAGGCTCCCCTTCACAAGGAGTATAAATTAAATAATTAAATATCCACATGAATGTCTAGCAATTAGATGCTGGTCAGTAAAATATCTTTGGCAATCCATTTCACTATTCAACAAGATACTTGAATACTTACTGGTGGGAATAGCTATCAAAATTGCGAGAGGACAAGGCAACTGAACCATCACCATGGTATTCTTCAACATCATCTCCATGTTTGTTGACAGTGGGTATAGGTCCAGCGTGGAACTCAGATCCAGTAGGTACTAAATTCCGATCAATTGAAAACTTGCGAACAGTTTTCGTTATGTTTAGTCTGTTCTGCATATGTTTTGAACAGGAAACTAAGGTTAAACTAGTATAAAAGAAAAAAAAAATGAGTGCTATGAAAAGCAAGGAAAAAAAAACAGGAAATGATTCCATATGTACAAAGTTCACATAGGTCCCCTACTTTTTGGCACAAAATCAACTTCAAAAAATGGAGGCACTCGCCCATTTCATGATTTTATGGTTGGTGTAAAAAATATGTGTAGCTTACACATGTATGAGTCCAAGGACTAGTCAAGACTAGTCTGTAGACTAGTCTATGAGTCTCAACTCCAGGGCCGACTACACTTCAGTGTCGACTAGTCTATGAGTCGCAACTTCAGTGTTGACTAGTGTCGATTACTCACGCTTAGTCTATGAGTCTCAACCTGGGAATGACTCATCGACTTGTAAACCTTGAGCTTACATTTAAGGGAAATACCCATTCTGGTCCCTCAACTCTCTTCTGCAGGGAGAGTAATTTTTGTGTTCTTCCGTTTGGTGCTTTAGTGACGGGTGCAATGGAAGCAGCCGGGTTAGCAGCTTGGGGCCAGCTATGACGAGGTCTGGTTGGAGAGAGAGGGGGGGGGGGGGGAGGGGGAGAGATATGATGATTGTAGGAGGAAGCCAAAAAAGATAATATAATTTAGGTTTCTCTGATTTATGTCTAGGCAAGTGTTTGGTTCACATGTGAGACCTTCTATCGTCTTGGGAGCTTTTGTAACTGACCGGTGGCAAATCGGCATACTTAGCTGCTACATAGGCCACTGTTGCAAGAGGGTTAATTGCGATGATTTTCATAACCAGGAGTTTTAAAGTACACCGCGTGAAGATGATATTTTCCAACACATAAATAGTGTAAAATGATTCTCACATGTAACGTAATATGGTACTCAACAAAAATATTACGGAAAGCATAAGACCCGATTCTGTTTCCACGTTTTAGGTTATTCATACAAAATGGAAGATGCATTATATATGATGTCGCATTTTTTAAACTAGAAGAGAACATATAAAGTATCATAGGAAGAGATCGAATCTTACTGTTCCCAGCACATCACTGACATCAACTGATGCAAATTCACATGAAAGCGCAGGAAAGCTGCAAAATGCAGAAGCCACATAGTGAACAATCAAGAGAATAATAATGTTTGCTGCTTATCATTAACAAAGTCATCCCATCAAAAACAAAAAATATTAATCTGAACTCCAAACAAACGGCTAGGCTAGTGTATAGCTCTTACTGCGAATTATGGTGTGGAAACGAACAAACGAATATCTATCTAGTGCTTGAAATTTTTCCAAAAACATGGAGCACCAGTTCCAATAACAGACCTCAGATGCATAAGGAGACTAGGAGGAAAAAAGATAATAATGGATGCCATAAACCTATTATGCTAGGAACAAAACAAAAATGGTTGGATTTGGAAAACTAGCTGATGGCAAGATTATTAACCTAAGTACACATCAGATGCTTCTTGACAGAATTCAGAGAAGAGTAAAAACATCAAGAAACACACAATGACATGTCTTGTGCTGCATATATAAACTGCGCACTGGTAACAGCTAAATAACAATAGCAAGTCATTAGTTTTAGAAGAGTAGACATGCATTAGGTGGAAGACAATTTCCATGAAGTTTCGGCAAAACAAAGAGCAACAGATAGCAAAATTATTGATGAAACATAAAGACTCAGGTTTAAACTATGTATTCAATAATGCTCATGAAATGCTACCAAATTCACCTCAAGTTAAAATCTATCCTTAGGAACTCCCCATCTGAACTCCTGTCAACAATTACAGATGTGGTGGTATTGACTGCTAAGTAACTACTCAACTCCTGCAACAACAATTTAACAGCTTCAGATGAAAGTAACTTTATCATATATTGCAATACAAATTTAAAGATCAAGAATACGAGATCATGTAAACATTATTCAAAATTGCTAGCAAGTGCAGGAATTGCAATGCTTAGCCAATGAGGACCCAAGCAATACATTGGTTCCAGAGAAACTAGTAGACCATGTGATGTCATCACACTGCCAGTTTCAATTCACGCAAAACAATTGACAATTCAGTGAACAAATAGTCTCAAGTCCTCATGATCATAGTTGCTTCCATAATCTAGTCCATGTTGATGCTCTAATGATCAATTTGAAAAGTTCATTTTAAAGGGTTATTTCGGACTACATAACGTGAAATGGTGTAGCAATTAAGTACTACAGCAAACCAAATAGTAGCAGACCGATTATTCACATAAACTAAGGGCAATGCTCTTTTCCTTATGGTTGTGTTCTTAAGTGTAATCTGCAAAGCAAATCGAACATGACAACAGCCATGTTACTTATTTTTGTGCTACATAGACTGGAACCAACTAAGGTAGATAATGTAACCTGACAATGAGTACAGTATAGTTGATAACAGAACAGAAACTGAGTACTGACCATTCCAAACAAAAACACCATTGCTAGTGCTGCAAATATGGATAATCCAGCGCCAGATAGTGATGCCTCCGTCAAATCCCTAGGAATTTTCCTGCAGACAGCCAACACACACCAAAAAGAATATCTCAATACGTTACCACTTCAGTAGAAACTCAGAAACAGCACCTGGACAATGCCAGCAAAAAGGTCACACGCCCCCCACCGACCACCATTACACCATACTGTAAATTTTGCATCTTCGGTACTACGAAGTTCGTAAATAAATCATCTACGGTACAATTCTCCAGAAACAGACCGAGTTAATCACTCCGTTCTACGAAAAGACAAGTAAATCATTACTGCCGAGTATCCGCACTCGAACTAAAAACATCAATTCGTAGTCAATCCCCCAATACAGATAGTAATCCGACGGAACCAAACCCCGCATTCACCGAATCCCGCCGCTAATCTGGAGATCAGAAGGGAGGCGAATGGTACCTGTAGAAGTCGACGGACTTCAGCTTGCTCGAGGAGATCATGGCTGCCGATGATGACGGCGTGGCAGCGCGCCGGGGGGTCGGATCTGCCGGTGCGGAGAGATCTGGAGGGAGGGGGAGGAAAGAGGTGAGATTTATGTGGGGAGGTCTCTTCTTTTCGTCGTGTAGAAAGGTGTGCCCGCGGATCTCACCGCCTCCTACCTCCCGGAGTCCAGAGTACGGCTGCCTTTGCCTTCGATGTTAATTGCGTCCAGCCACGGATACGTAGTATCCATCTACCTATTGCTTTCCTTTTATGTATGCCGTGTCAACTTAGAAAATTAATTCGTGTCGAAAAAATCTTAGAAAATTAATATCGCCCTATCCTGATCTCAAAAAATAAATGCCCTGTATCCTGGAAAGTTAATTGGTCCTACTCCCTTCCCTTCGTTTCAGTTTATAAGTCCGACACGTGTATCTAGGTCGTTAATTTAACCAACTTAATAAGAGTCATATATTACAAAAAATATATCATTAGAAACTTTAGATGTTATATTTTATAAGGATATAATTTTTATGTTAAACAATATATTTTATATAAGTCAAATTGACGACCTAGGTACACGTGCGTGCCTTATAAACTGTGATGGAGGTAGTAGTATTTACAGCGCTGAGTAAATGTAATGCTAACCATAGTGTATATTGCATATATGTTCTCCTATAAAACCCAATAAAACAATTAAATTTAAAAGTACTCCTGGGCAATAATGTATGCATAAAAAATTAAGTTTATAATTTAAAAATTCAAATCAATACGGTAGTTGATGTTTAACCTAAGACATGTCTAAAAGTTGGCATTACTCCTATGAAGTATGCTCGAGTATACACCTGGCCAAATGGGCCGGCCCGACACGGCAAGGCATGGCCCGACTGTAAACGGGCCAGGCACGGTACGGCTTGTCCAAACATGAATATTAACCGGGTCGGCACACGTGCGCAGCTTCCACCCCCACGCATGACACGGAAGCTATACGGACCAGTCCCTCGGCATGCCAGGGCCGATTTTAGATTTTTTTTGGCCTGTTGGGCTATTATATATATATATATATATATATATATATATATATATATATATATATATATATATATATATAAGTAAATGGGTCATGTCGTGCCGGTCCACGTGTCCAGCCTTCAAGCCCACGCATGGCCTGAGACGGGTTGCATGCCCGGCACGGTCCATTTAGGTCATGTTGTGCCTGGCCATGGCGGGTCGTGTCGGCGTGCTCGCGGGTGGGCGTTTAGCCCGGCCCATTTGGCCAACTATACCTAAGGGCATCCACGCGTGCCTCATGCTGATTCCTGTCGGGCGACTTTACCCCTCTTCGATCGGGTTGGGTTGTTCCTTACCGTGCCAACGGCCTTGGGGTCCATGACCTGTTGGTTGGGGGCGCGTTCGGGGTCACCTTTTCTGTAGTGTTTTTTGTTACACATATGCGTGTTGTCTCCTGTGTTGGTTAGAGTTGTCATTGTCGTGGCTTATATTCGGTTATTAGTCTGCGTTGGATCTGTTTATGGCGGGTACCTCTTATTCGGTTGTTGTCTGATCTGCTACCCGCAAATTGAGAGGTAAAAACTCTATTAGGGCAAGGATTTGAAAAAAATAAATACCTATTGATTTATAAATTGGAAAATTCTGCACCAATACGCATACCCGCGTACTCGCATACCTTTGTACCAATTCATTCCTACTGGTAGGTATGTCATTCACTAAAAGGGAATAAGACCTAGCTGTTTTACCCTAGTCTAACTCAACTGCCAACCTCGGCCCCAAATCCCCTCCCCTTATCTCATCATGTGTTGCCATACCACACAAGCCTTGCCTCCCCCATCTCACTCTCACTTCAACCCTAGTTGGGAAGCACCACACGCTACCCCCGCGAGCAGTCGCCACTACCTACGTGAAGTGACGCAATGGGTCATTTCCCTCATCTCCTCGTCTCCTCCTTGCACCTATGTTTCCTCTTGTGACCAGGTCCTCTCCTCCGACAACTCTCTGCTTGTCGCCTCGTCTCCTCCACGCGATCACCACGAGATGGTCGTAGCACCTTCTCTGTCACGCCTCTACATGCCTCGAGTTGACAAGCACATGGAGAGCGACCAAGAGGATGTTGAGGAGGCGTCACTCTAGAACGGATCCCCTCCTCCGTGCAACTCTGATAGATAGGGAGGAATTTGAAGAAAAATGTCACAGATGGGAGTGGTTATCAGGCGTCGACGCCTTTGCCTTCGCCTTCGCCTACCCCCCCCCCCCCCCCGCCCCATGCCCTTACGCCTCCAGACACCTTCAAGGGGGGTAGATTCCCTGGTGCTTGTGGTGAATTGGGTGAGGTGGACGAGATGGGTATTTGTACCCACAAGTATTACCTGCACGGCTGCACCCAACCGGGTATGGTGATATGGGGTGGAACCCCTAGATGTTCATCTTTCACGAATTGAAGGGGGGGACCTCGAAGAACACAAAGAGCACAGGGAGGAACAGGGAGAAATCACAAGAGGAAACACTCAAGAACAAATCCATTCAAACATCCACTAGACTCACACCACACAAGATCCACAAAGGTACATGAACAACAAAGGAAAAGTAAGTTACATGGTAAAGTTCATCCCAAATACCATAGGGAGATGAGGTCTTGAATCCAGTAGGGATCTTCCCTAAAAAAGGGGCCTTGACATCCACTAGGGGATCTTCTCACATGGAGGTTGATACGTCTCCATCGTATCTACTTTTCCAAACTCTTTTGCCCTTGTTTTGGACTCTAATTTGCATGATTTGAATGGAACTAACCTGGACTGACGCTGTTTTCAGCACAATTGCCTTGGTGTTATTTTTGTGCAGAAATCAAAGTTCTCCAAACGTCCTGAAAATCTACGGGGCGCAGTTTTGGAAAATATAAAAATATCTGCGCCAAGTTCCACCTTAGGGGGTGGGCCAGTGTGTTGGAAATATGCCCTAGAGGCAATAATAAAATGGTTATTATCATATTTCCTTGTTCATGATAATCGTCTATCGTTCATGTTATAATTGTATTAACAGGAAACAGTAATACATGTGTGAATGAATAGATCACAATGTGTCCCTAGCAAGCCTCTAGTTAGCTAGCTCGTTAGTCAATAGATGATCATGATTTCCTGATCATGGACATTGGATGTCATTGATAACGGGATCACATCATTGGGAGAATGATGTGGTGGACAAGACCCAATCCTAAGCCTAGCACTAGATCGTATTGTTCGTATGCTAATGCTTTTCTAATGTCAAGTATCTTTTCCTTCGACCGTGAGATTGTGCAACTCCCGGATACCGTAGGAGTGCTTTGGGTGTATCAAACGTCACAACGTAACTGGGTGACTATAAAGGTGCACTACGGGTACCTCCGAAAGTGTCTGTTGGGTTGGCACGAATCGAGATCGGGATTTGTCACTCCGTGTGACGGAGAGGTATCTCTGGGCCCACTCGGTAGAACATCATCATGAGCTCAATGTGACTAAGGAGTTAGTCACACGATGACGTGCTACGGAACGAGTAAAGAGACTTACCAGTAACGAGATTGAACAAGGTATAGGTATACCGACGATCGAATCTCGGGCAAGTTCTATACCGACAGACAAAGGGAATCGTATACGGGATTGATTGAATCCTTGACATCGTGGTTCATCCGATGAGATCATCGTGGAGCTAGTGGGAGCCACCATGGGTATCCAGACCCCGCTGATGGTTATTGGCCAGAGAGGTGTCTCGGTCATGTCTGCCTGTCTCCCGAACCCGTAGGGTCTACACACTTAAGGTTCGATGACGCTAGGGTTATAGGGAATTGTTATACGAGATTACCGAAAGTTGTTCGGAGTACCGGATGAGATCCAGGACGTCACGAGGAGCTCCGGAATGGTCCGGAGGTAAAGATTGATATATAGGACGGATGGTTTCGGAGACCGGAAGTGTTTCGGGCATCACCGGTAACGTACCGGGACCACCGGGACCACCGGAGGTGGTCCCGGGGGACCACCGAAGGGGGGCTGCGACCCCAAGAGGTAAGATGGGCTAAGTGGGGGTGGGAACCAGCCCCTAGTTGGGCTGGTGCGCCTCCCCACTCAGCCCATGGCGCAGGGGAAAGAAAAAGAGGGGGGAACCCTAACTCAGGTGGGCCTTAGGCCCACCAGAGGGGTGCGCCACCCCCTCCTCCCATCTGGCCGCCACAAACCCCATCTGGGAGGGCTGCCGCACCCCCTAGGGTGGGAACCCTAGGGGTGGCACCCCCTCTCCCCTTCCCCTATATATAGATGAGGTCCGGGGCTGTTTGATATACGGTTTAATCTCTCTCTCTCGCAGCCCTGCCCTCTCCCTCCTCCTCTCTGCCGGTGCTTGGCGAAGCCTTGCCGGGAGACCTCGTCTCTCCACCAACACCACGCCGTCGTGTTGCTGGTCTTCTTCCCCAACCTCTCCCTCCTCCTTGCTGGATCAAGGTGCGGGAGACGTCACCGGGCTGCACGTGTGTTGAACGCGGAGGTGCCGTTGTTCGGCACTAGATCGGAATCGCCGCGAGTACGACTCCATCAACCGCGTTCTAGTAAACGCTTCCGCTTAGCGATCTTCAAAGGTACGAAGATGCTCTTACCCCTCTCTCGTTGCTGGTCTCTCCATAGGAAGATCTGAACTTGCGTAGGAAAATTTTGAATTTATGCTACGTTACCCTACAGTGGCATCCGAGCCAGGTTTTCTATGCGTAGATTCTATGCACGAGTAGAACACAAAAGTTGTGGGCGATGGTTTGTCAATTTGCTTGCCGTTACTAGTCTTATTCTTTTTCGGCGGTATTGTGGGATGAAGCGGCCCGGACTGACCTTACACGTACGCTTACGTGAGACTGGTTCCACCGACAAACATGCACATCGTGCATAAAGGTGGCTAGCGGGTGTCTGTCTCTCCTACTCTAGTCGGATTGGATTTGATGAAAAGGGTCCTTATGAAGGGTAAATAGCTTTGGCATATCATCGTTGTGGCTGTCACGTAGGTAAGAAGGCGTTCTTGCTAGAAACCCAAATCAGCCACGTAAAACTTGCAACAACAATTAGAGGACGTCTAACTTGTTTTTGCAGGGTTTGACATGTGATGTGATATGGCCAAAGTTGTGATGTTGCATGTATGATGTATGAGATGATCATGTTATTGTAATAGGTTTCACGACTTGCATGTCGATGAGTATGACAACCGGCAGGAGCCATAGGAGTTGTCTTAATTTATTGTATGAGATGCAACGCCATGTGCTTGCTACTTTTACTTCATTGCTAACGGTTAGCCATAGTAGTAGTGATAGTAGTAGTTGGCGTGACGACTTCACGAAGACACGATGATGGAGATCATGATGATGGAGATCATGGTGTCACGCCGGTGACGATGATGATCATGCGATGCCTGAAGATGGAGATCGAATGAGCAAAGATGATAATGGCCATATCATGTCACTATATGATTGCATTGTGATGTTTATCATGCTTTACATCTTATTGCTTAAAACGACGGTAGCATAATAAGATGATCCCTCCTAAAATTTCGAGAATGTATTCCCCTAAGTGTGCACCGTTGCGAAGGTTCGTTGTCTCGAAGCACCACGTGATGATCGGGTGTGATAGATTCTAACGTTCGCATACAACGGGTGTAAGCCAGATTTACACACGCAAAACACTTAGGTTGACTCGACGAGTTTAGCATGTACAGACATGACCTCGAATACAAGAGACCGAAAGGTCGAACATGAGTCGTATGGTTGAATACGATCAGCATGAAGTTGCTCACCATGGTGACTAGTCCGTCTCACGTGATGATCGGACATGGGTTAGTCAACATGGATCATGTATCACTTAGATGACCAGAGGGATGTAAATTTAAGTGGGAGTTCATACTTAATTTGATTAAATGAACTTAATTGTCATGAACTTAGTCTAAAAGTTGTCTTTATAAATATTGTAGATGTCCAACGTCAACCTCAACTTCAACGCATTCCTAGAGAAAAACAAGCTGAAAGATGATGGTAGCAACTATGCGGACTGGGTTCGCAACCTGAAGCTCATCCTTGAAGCAGCTAAAAAGGCTTATGTCCTTAATGCGCCGCTAGGTGACCCTCCCGCTCCCGCAGCAGCGCAGGACGTTCTAAACGTCTGGCAAGCGCGAAGTGATGACTACTCTCTGGTCAGGTGTGGCATGTTATACAGTTTAGAAACGGGGCTCCAAAGACGTTTTGAGCAACACGGGGCATATGAGATGTTCCAAGAGCTGAAGCTAGTATTTCAAGCTCATGCCCGTGTCGAGAGATATGAAGTCTCCGACAAGTTCTTCAGCTGTAAGATGGAGGAGAACAGTTCTGTCAGTGAGCACATACTCAAAATGTCTGGGTTACACGGTCGTCTGACTTCACTTGGAGTCGAACTTCCGGATGATGCCATCATTGACAGAATCCTCCAGTCTCTCCCACCAAGCTACAAAGGCTTTGTGCTTAACTACAACATGCAAGGGATGGAGAAAACCATTCCCGAGTTGTACTCGATGCTCAAGTCTGCAGAAGTAGAAATCAAGAAGGAGCATCAAGTGTTGATGTTCAACAAGACCACTAGTTTCAAGAAAGGCAGGGGTAAGAAGAACTTCAAGAAAGACGGCAAAGCTGTTGCCGTGCCCGGTAAACCAGATGCCGGGAAGAAGAAAAAGAACGGACCCAAGCCTGAGACTGAGTGCTTCTACTGCAAGGGAAAAGGTCACTGGAAGCGGAACTGCCCCAAATACTTAGCGGACAAGAAGGCCGGCAACGTTAAAGGTATATGTGATATACATGTTATTGATGTGTACCTTACCAGCGCTCGTAGTAGCTCCTGGGTATTTGATACCGGTGCTGTTGCTCACATTTGCAACTCAAAGCAGGAACTGCGGAATAAGCGGAGACTGGCCAAGGACGAGGTGACGATGCGCGTCGGGAATGGTTCAAAGGTCGATGTGATCGCCGTCGGCACGCTACCTCTACATCTACCGTCGGGATTAGTTTTAAACCTTAATAATTGTTATTTAGTACCAACTTTAAGCATGAACATTGTATCAGGGTCTTGCTTAATGCGAGACGGCTACTCATTTAAGTCAGAGAATAATGGTTGTTCTATTTATATGAGTGATATGTTTTATGGTCATGCTCCGCTGGTGAATGGTTTATTCTTGATGAATCTCGATCGTGATGTTACACATATTCATAGTGTGAGTACCAAAAGATGCAAAGTTGATAATGATAGTCCCACATACTTGTGGCACTGCCGCCTTGGTCATATCGGCGTTAAGCGCATGAAGAAGCTCCATACTGATGGACTGCTAGAGTCTCTTGACTTTGAATCATTTGACACATGCGAACCGTGCCTCATGGGCAAGATGACTAAGACTCCATTCACAGGAATAATGGAGAGAGCCTCCGACTTATTGGAAATAATACATACTGATGTGTGTGGTCCAATGAACGTTGAAGCTCGCGGTGGTTATCGTTATGTTCTCACTCTCACCGATGATTTGAGTAGGTATGGGTATATCTACTTGATGAAGCACAAATCTAAGACGTTTGAAAAGTTCAAGGAATTTCAGAGTGAGGTTGAGAATCAACGTGACAGAAAAATAAAATGTCTACGATCTGATCGTGGAGGAGAATATTTGAGTCACGAGTTTGGCACACACCTAAGGAAGTATGGAATCGTTTCACAACTAACACCGCCTGGCACACCGCAGCGCAACGGAGTGTCTGAACGTCGTAATCGCACTTTATTAGATATGGTACGATCTATGATGTCTCTCACCGACTTACCGCTATCATTTTGGGGATACGCATTAGAAACTGCAGCATTCACTTTAAATAGGGCACCGTCTAAATCCGTTGAGACGACACCGTATGAACTATGGTTTGGCAAGAAACCTAAGTTGTCGTTTCTTAAAGTTTGGGGCTGCGATGCTTATGTGAAGAAACTTCAACCAGAAAAGCTCGAACCCAAAGCGGAGAAATGCGTATTCATAGGATACCCCAAGGAAACTATTGGGTATACCTTCTATCTTAGATCCGAAGGTAAAACCTTTGTTGCCAAGAACGGATCCTTTCTGGAGAAAGAGTTTCTCTCGAAAGAAGTAAGTGGGAGGAAGGTAGAACTTGATGAGGTAATTACACCCCCTCTCGAACAGGAAAGTAGCGCAACGCAAGAAGTTGTTCCTGTGATGCCTACACCGACTGAAGAGGAAGTTAATGATGATGATCATGAAGCTTCGGATCAAGTTACTACTGAACCGCGAAGGTCCACAAGGGTACGCTCCGCACCAGAGTGGTACGGCAACCCTGTGATGGAAATCATGTTGTTAGACAACGGTGAACCTTCGAACTATGAAGAAGCGATGGCGGGCCCGGATTCCAACAAATGGCTTGAGGCCATGAAATCCGAGATAGGATCCATGTATGAGAACAAAGTATGGACTTTGGTGGACTTGCCCGATGACCGGCGAGCCATAGAAAATAAATGGATCTTCAAGAAGAAGACTGATGCAAACGGTAATGTAACCGTTTACAAAGCTCGACTTGTCGCAAAGGGTTTTCGACAAATTCAAGGAGTTGACTACGAAGAGACTTTCTCACCCGTAGCGAAGCTGAAATCAGTCCGAATCATGTTAGCAATTGCCGCCTTTTATGATTATGAAATCTGGCAAATGGACGTCAAAACAGCATTCCTTAACGAGAATCTTAAGGAAGAGTTGTATATGATGCAACCAGAAGGTTGTGTCGATCCTAAAGGTGCTAACAAAGTATGCAAGCTCCAGCGCTCCATCTATGGGCTGGTGCAAGCATCTCGGAGTTGGAACATTCGCTTTAATGAGGTGATTAAAGCGTTTGGGTTCATACAGGTTTACGGAGAAGCCTGTCTGTACAAGAAAGTGAGTGGGAGCTCTGTAGCTTTCCTCGTACTATATGTGGATGACATATTGTTGATGGGGAATGATATAGAGATGTTGGAGAGCATAAAGGCCTATTTGAACAAGAGTTTTTCAATGAAGGACCTTGGAGAAGCTGCATACATATTAGGCATCAACATCTATAGAGATAGATCGAGACGCCTCATAGGTCTTTCGCAAAGTACATACCTTGACAAGATACTGAAGAAGTTCAATATGGAAAACTCAAAGAAAGGGTTCTTGCCAGTTTTGCAAGGTATGAGATTGAGTAAGACTCAGTCGCCGACCACGGCAGCAGATAGAGAGAAGATGAGTTCTGTCCCCTACGCTTCAGCCGTGGGCTCTCTAATGTATGCCATGCTGTGTACCAGACCTGATATAAACCTTGCGATAAGCTTGGTAGGGAGGTACCAAAGTAATCCCGGTGCGGAACACTGGACAGCGGTCAAGAATATCCTTAAGTACCTGAAAAGGACTAAGGAAATGTTTCTCGTTTATGGAGGTGACGAAGAGCTCGTCGTAAAGGGTTACGTCGATGCTAGCTTCGACACAGATCCGGATGACTCTAAGTCACAAACCGGATACGTATATGTGTTGAATGGTGGGGCAGTGAGCTGGTGCAGCAGCAAGCAAGAAGTCGTGGCAGCATCTACATGTGAAGCGGAGTACATAGCTGCTTCAGAAGCGGCTCATGAAGGAATTTGGATGAAGGAGCTCATCACCGACCTTGGAGTGGTTCCAAGCGCGTCGGGTCCTATGACACTCTTCTGTGATAACACTGGAGCCATTGCCATAGCCAAAGAGCCCAGGTTTCACCGGAAGACGAAGCACATCAAGCGCCGCTACAACTCCATCCAGGACCATGTCCAAACTGGAGTGATAGATATTTGTAAAGTACACACGGATCTGAATATTGCACACCCGTTGACTAAACCTCTTCCACGAGCAAAACATGATCAGCACCATAATGCTATGGGTGTTCGATACATCACAATGTAACTAGATTATTGTCTCTAGTGCAAGTGGGAGACTGTTGGAAATATGCCCTAGAGGCAATAATAAAATGGTTATTATCATATTTCCTTGTTCATGATAATCGTCTATCGTTCATGCTATAATTGTATTAACAGGAAACAGTAATACATGTGTGAATGAATAGATCACAATGTGTCCCTAGCAAGCCTCTAGTTAGCTAGCTCGTTAGACAATAGATGATCATGATTTCCTGATCATGGACATTGGATGTCATTGATAACGGGATCACATCATTGGGAGAATGATGTGGTGGACAAGACCCAATCCTAAGCCTAGCACTAGATCGTATTGTTCGTATGCTAATGCTTTTCTAATGTCAAGTATCTTTTCCTTCGACCGTGAGATTGTGCAACTCCCGGATACCGTAGGAGTGCTTTGGGTGTATCAAACGTCACAACGTAACTGGGTGACTATAAAGGTGCACTACGGGTACCTCCGAAAGTGTCTGTTGGGTTGGCACGAATCGAGATCGGGATTTGTCACTCCGTGTGACGGAGAGGTATCTCTGGGCCCACTCGGTAGAACATCATCATGAGCTCAATGTGACTAAGGAGTTAGTCACACGATGACGTGCTACGGAACGAGTAAAGAGACTTACCAGTAACGAGATTGAACAAGGTATAGGTATACCGACGATCGAATCTCGGGCAAGTTCTATACCGACAGACAAAGGGAATCGTATACGGGATTGATTGAATCCTTGACATCATGGTTCATCCGATGAGATCATCGTGGAGCTAGTGGGAGCCACCATGGGTATCCAGACCCCGCTGATGGTTATTGGCCAGAGAGGTGTCTCGGTCATGTCTGCCTGTCTCCCGAACCCGTAGGGTCTACACACTTAAGGTTCGATGACGCTAGGGTTATAGGGAATTGTTATACGAGATTACCGAAAGTTGTTCGGAGTCCCGGATGAGATCCAGGACGTCACGAGGAGCTCCGGAATGGTCCGGAGGTAAAGATTGATATATAGGACGGATGGTTTCGGAGACCGGAAGTGTTTCGGGCATCACCGGTAACGTCCCGGGACCACCGGGACCACCGGAGGTGGTCCCGGGGGACCACCGAAGGGGGGCTGCGACCCCAAGAGGTAAGATGGGCTAAGTGGGGGTGGGAACCAGCCCCTAGTTGGGCTGGTGCACCTCCCCACTCAGCCCATGGCGCAGGGGAAAGAAAAAGAGGGGGGGAACCCTAACTCAGGTGGGCCTTAGGCCCACCAGAGGGGTGCGCCACCCCCTCCTCCCATCTGGCCGCCACAAACCCCATCTGGGAGGGCTGCCGCACCCCCTAGGGTGGGAACCCTAGGGGTGGCACCCCCTCTCCCCTTCCCCTATATATAGATGAGGTCCGGGGCTGTTTGAGATACGGTTTAATCTCTCTCTCTCGCAGCCCTGCCCTCTCCCTCCTCCTCTCTGCCGGTGCTTGGCGAAGCCTTGCCGGGAGACCTCGTCTCTCCACCAACACCACGCCGTCGTGTTGCTGGTCTTCTTCCCCAACCTCTCCCTCCTCCTTGCTGGATCAAGGTGCGGGAGACGTCACCGGGCTGCACGTGTGTTGAACGCGGAGGTGCCGTTGTTCGGCACTAGATCGGAATCGCCGCGAGTACGACTCCATCAACCGCGTTCTAGTAAACGCTTCCGCTTAGCGATCTTCAAAGGTACGAAGATGCTCTTACCCCTCTCTCGTTGCTGGTCTCTCCATAGGAAGATCTGAACTTGCGTAGGAAAATTTTGAATTTATGCTACGTTACCCTACACAGTGGGCCACAAGCCCTGGCTCCGCCACCACCCCCCTGGTGGCGGTGGGCAGGCTTGTGGGCCCCACACGACTCTGCCGCCCCCAACCTCAGGTCTATAAGTTCACTTTCGTCCCAGAAAAAATAAAGAGAGAAGTTTTCGTCGCGTTTGCGATACGGAGGCGCCGCCACCACCTGTTCTTCATCTAGAGGGCAGATCTGGAGTCCGTCTTGGGCTCCGGAGAGGGGAAATCGTCGCCATCGTCATCATCAACCTTCTTCCCTCTCCAATTCCATGAAGCTCTTCGTCGTTCGTGAGTAATCTATTCGTAGGCTCGTTGGGCGGTGATGAGTAGGATGAGATCTATCATGTAATCGAGTTAGTTTTGATGGGGTTGATCCCTAGTATCCACTATGTTCTCAGATTGATGTTGCTACTACTTTGCCATGCTTAATGCTTGTCACTAGGGCCCGAGTGCCATGATTTCAGAGCTGAAATTATTATGTTGTCACCAATATATGTGTGTTTTAGATCCGATCTTGCAAGTTGTAGTTACCTACTATGTGTTATGATCCGGCAACCCCGGAGTGACAATAACCGGAACCACTCCCGGTGATGACCATAGTTTGAGGAGTTCATGTGTTCACCAAGTGCTAATGCATTGGTCCGGTTCTTTATTAAAAGGAGAACCTTAATATCTCGTAGTTTCCTTTTGGACCCCGCTGCCACGGGAGGGATGGACAATAGATGGCATGCAAGTTCTTTTCCCTAAGCACGTATGACGACACACGGAATGCATGCCTACATCACATTGACGAACGAGAGCTAGCCAGATATCTCTCCGTGTTATAGCTGTTGCATGATGAATATCATCCAAACAAATCACCGACCCATTGCCTACGAGTTTGTCCTACTGCTGCTGCTACTACTGTTGCTACTGTTGTTACTTGTCTTGCTCTGCTGCTGCTACTACTGTTGCTAGTGTTGTTATTTGTCTTGCTCTGCTGCTGCTACTACTGTTGCTACTGCTGTTACTTGTCTTGCTCTGCTGCTACTGTTGCTACTACTGTCGCTTGCTACTGTTGCTACTTGCTACTGCTGTCACTACTGTTGTTCCTTGCCACTGCCGTTACTCGCTACTTTGTTGTTACTACTTTGCTTGCAGATACTAATCTTTCAGGTATGGTTGAATCTGACAATTCAAGTGCTAATACTTGAGAGTATTCTCTCACCTCCCGTCATGCGAATCAACAAATTTGGGTCGAATACTCTACCCTAAAAAACTGCTACGATCCCACGCGCTGGTGGGCGTCAACAACATTCTTCTAGTTTCGATTGCCGGAGAGTGCTAATAGCATTCTTCTGGTGCCGTTGCAAAGGGGAAGAACAGTTGACATCAAGCATTTTTCTGGCGCCGTTGCGGGGGATTGCAATCGGCATTTTTCTGGCGCCGTTGCGGGGGTGGTATTGCTATATTCTCTGAGTCACTTGGGATTTATATCTGCTGATCACTATGAAGAATCTGAAGGATCCGAAGACCAAAGTCTTGCCCTCAACTACGAGGGGAGGTAAGGAATTGCCATCTAGCTCTGCACTTGATTCACCTTCAGTTATGAGTAAGTTTGCGACATCACCTCCTGCTAGAAATCTTGATATGTCGCCTGTGCTTGATGATGCTTATGATGCTACTGCTAGAGATGCTATGCTTGATACTGTGCCTGATGATACTATGCTTGATACTATGCCTGATGCTATGCCTGATACTACTAGAGATGCTATGCTTGATACTGCTTTGCCTGATGATGCTAGAGATGCTATTTTGCCTGATGATGTTATGCTTGATACTGCTGGAGATACTACTTTGCCTGATGTTCCACTAGGAGTGTTCCTTGATGCTCATATTGCTAGAGTTACTGCCAATGCTCATGATGCTTCTGATACTGCCGATACTATTGAGATAGAACCTGCTTTTGCTCCTGCTAGATCTAGCTCTCCTAGATATGAATTGCCTGATATACCTGAGGGTTATGTTATGGAGGGAGAGATAGCTGAGGATTTTCTTGCGTGTAAGGATGCCTATGACGCTGAGAAATTACTTCTCAAGTGGAAGGAAAAATCTCGAGAAGCTAAGATGAAATATGACCCGAAGTTTGCCACTTCACCTATCTTTATCACCGATAAGGATTATGAATTCTCTGTCGATCCTTAGATAATATCTCTAGTCAGATCTGATCCTTTTCACGGTTATGAGTCTGAGATGGTCATAGCCCATCTTGCCAAACTACACGAAATAGCCACCCTTTTCACTAATGAGGAGAAGATCCGCCACTACTATATCCTTAAGCTGTTTCCTTTCTCTCTAAAGGATGACGCTGAAGCCTGGTTCACCTCTCTTGCTCCTGGATGTGTGAGTAGTCCCTAGGAGATGGTTTATTACTTCTGTGAGAAATATTTCCCTGCCCATAAGAAGCAAGCTGCCTTGCAGGAAATATACAACTTTTCTCAACTCCAAGAAGAGAGTCTTCCACAAGCTTGGGGAAGGCTCGTCCAGCTACAGAATGCTTCGCCTGATCACCCTCTTAAGAAGAACGAGATACTTGATATCCTCTATAACGGACTTACCGATGCCTCTAGAGACCACCTAGATAGTTGTGCCGGTTGTGTTTTTAGGGAACGAACTGTGGAACAAGCTGAGACTCTACTGAATAACATCTTGATCAACGATAATGCTTGGACTATTCCAGAACCACCTCCTAAGACAACTCCGAAGAAAAGAGGTACTCTATTCCTCAGTCCCGAAGATATGCAAGAAGCCAAGAAATCTATGCAAGAGAAAGGCATTAGATCTGAAGATGTCAAAAATCTACCACCTATCAAAGAGATCCATGGTCTCGATAACCCGATACAGGTAGTAGAAGTAAATTCTCTGCGTAGGTTTGACGAGAGTGATATTCCTTTTGATAAACCTGCTAGCCTATGCTTTGATGAATTTGACAACTTTGTTGCCAAACAACAGAGTTTCAATGATTATGTTAGCAGACATTTGGAACAAAGTACTCGTATGCTTAGCCATTTAAGTGCTTGTGTAGACAGAAATGTCAACGATTTGAAGCTTCTGAGTAAACATGCCTCCATGATTACTACTCAGGTAGAACAAGTACTTAAAGCTCAGAATGACCTACTCAATGAATTAAATGACAACTTTGACTGAGTCATTACAAGAGGAGGCAAAATGACTCAGGAACCTTTGTATCGTGAAGGTCATCCTAAGAGAATTGATCAAGATTCTCAAGGAATCAATGCCGATACACCCAGTCATCCTAAGGAGAACAAGAAGGATGATAGAAGCCTGCATGCCAGTTCACCAAATACTGTCACACCTGAAGAACCTAACGATATTTCTGCGTCTGATGCAGAAACACAATCTGGTGATAAACATGAACCTGGTGACAATATGGAGAGTGATGTTCATAATGATGCTCAACCTAGCAATGATAAGGATGTGGAAATTGAATCTACGGTTAATCCTGATAACCCACAACCTAAGAAATACGATAAGAATGACTTCACTGCTAGGAAGCATGGTAAAGAAAGGGAGCCATGGGTTCAGAGACCTATGCCCTTTCCTCCTAAGCCATCCAAGAAAAAGGATGATGAGGATTTTGAGCGCTTCGTTGAGATGATAAGCCCCATCTTTCTGCAGATGCGGTTAACTGAAATATGCCCAAGATGTCTCTGTATGCCAAGTACATGAAAGATATCGTGACTAATAAACGGAAGATACCAGATCTTGAGATCTCCACCATGCTTGCCAATTACACTTTCAAAGGTGGAACTCCTAAGAAACTTGGTGATCCCGGAGTGCCCACTATACCTTGCTCTATTAAAGGGAACTATGTAAGAACTGTCTTATGTGACCTTGGAGCCGGTGTTAGTGTTATGCCGCTCTCTCTTTATCGTAGACTTGAATTGGATAAGTTGACACCCACTGAAATTTCTCTGCAAATGGCCGACAAATCAACTTCTTTCCCTATCGGCATTTGCGAGGATGTGCCTGTTGTGGTTGCTAACACCACTATCTTAACAGACTTTGTTATCTTGGATATTCCCGAGGACGATGCCATGGTTGTCATTCGGAAGGCCCTTTTTAAACACTGCAGGGGCTGTTATAGATTGCAACAAAGGCAATGTCACTTTCCACATCAACGGTAATGAGCACACAGTGCACTTTTCGAAGAAACGATATCCAGTACATTGCATCAATGCTATCGAAAAGACTTCATCGATTCTCATTGGGAGCTTTGAATGCCCTATTCCTCGTGTCAAGATGAAGTATGATTTGCTTGTTGGGGAGATACATATCCCCATTGAGGTGACTTAGTGGCTATTAGAAAATTCTCCGTTCTCTCTTGCGATTCGAGAAGGTTTTGTTATGAGGACTTGATCAACCCCATTAACAGATTTCTTTCGATGACCATGAAAAGGATGAATCAAAGAGTCACATACCTCTGTTTTAAGCTTTCATTTTCTTTTGCTTAGAAGAAAAATGATAGAATTAGTTTAGTTTTTCCTGTTTTCTGTTTTAGCGTCCCGGAGAAAAATACCTCGAAAATAAAAGTTCTCCGATGGTCCTGAAAATTTATTATGATTTTTTCTGGAATTTTTGAAAATTTCTGGGCCTGAGAGCTGGCCTGGGGGCCTAACCAGTGGGCCACAAGCCCTGCCACCGCCACCTACCCCCTGGTGGCGGAGTGCAAGCTTGTGGGGCCCACAGGCACCCCCTTCACTCATTCCATCTCTCAGCCTCTTCTTCCACCTCCAGAAAAAATTGTTTCGCAGCTCAAACCCGTGTTCTTGCTCATTTGGCTGTGATTTTCGATCTCCTTGCTCAAAGCACCATGCTCCGAACCGTTTTGGGGAAATTGCTCCTTGGTAAGTGACTCCTCCATTGGTCCAATTAGTTTTTGCTCTAGTGCTTTATCCTTCGCGTATTCTTGCTACCTTGGTGACCCTGTTCTTGAGCTTGAAAGGTTGATTTTAGCTAGTCCCAAGTAGTTTTAGCGCGTGATACGGTTTCTAGGCACTAGTAGGAGTAGTTGCTACAAGGTATGGATGGTTTTCATTCACTTTTCTCTTGAACTTCAAAAATTTCAGCAAAGGAAATTATGTTCAGGAGGAAGTTTCATCGTGGTTCCTCAAGTAAGAAGGGTCCTTGTCTTTCTTTTCGGCAGCCCTAACCTTTTCAACTAAGGGACGCACCGGTACAACCATGTGAATGGCCTTCCGACGAGTTCATGATCGAAGCAAGTTTCAAGGATGAGTTTGATACACTTGTCCGCAATGCCGGGTTAGAAGAATTCCTCTCAGATAAATGTGAACAGTATGCTATGCTCACTGCCTCTTTCGTGCGTAGATTTAAATTCTCAGTTGGTCGTGACTCATCCATACTGTTTGATATGTATGATAAATCCTATACCGTGGATCTGGAGGATTTAAATAGGATTTGCAAGATACCTGATGGGGGTAGTATTAATGATCCTTCTAAGTCTTCGGTCAGAGACTTTGTCTCTAGTATAACTGTTGGAGAAACCAGAGATATCACGCAAGCCACCACAGGAAGCATCCATTTCCCTGCCTTGCACTACCTTGCCCTCTTCATAGGTAGGTGCATTAACGGCAAGGGTGCACATTGTCACCTATGCGCTTCTGACCTTAGTATCCTTAAGAGCGCAGTGACAGGTGACAGGAGCTTCAATATGGGAGCTATAATAGCAAGGAGGTTGAATAAAAATGCCAGTGAGGGGGATTCCTTTGGTGGAGTTTATGCTACACGCTTAGCAAATTTTCTTGGAGTACACATCCGTCCAGAAGACCCTCCTCTCTGTACAGCCTACCTTGACCGTGTCGCTCTAACACGCTACCAGTTCCTTGAGAGAGATCATGGATCCCTCCTATACCGCTTGATATTTAACCGTCAGCGTGTTTTCCATATTACCCTTCCTGCTCCTGCTTTCTTTGACTTTCAGGTAAAACGAAGATACTACATAACCATAGGAGAGGCAGAGGAGTATGAGAGGGAGGCCACGGCTGCTCGACTTCGTGAGGCAGCTATTCAGGCAGTGGTTGCAGCACTCCCGTATAACACCCATTATGACTTTGGGTTTCGCCAAGATCATCCATGGGAGTATACCAAGCTAGACCAAAAGCCTAAGCTTGGGGGAGTACGTGTTCTCACCGACTTTACATGCTTTGTTAGCCGGTGTTTACACTTTGCCACTGTATTATCCATGCTAGTTTATTTTCGTCTTCTTGTTTTCTTGTTTTGTGTCCTTTTGAGAAAACCCAAAAAGATTTTTCTTTCTTCTTTTGCTTGTTGGGAGCTTTCCCGTGTAAATAGTTTTCTTTTTCTTTGGGTCAAGGTAGAAGATATTGGTACCAATGCTTAGTGGTTCTTGCATGCTTACCTATTTAGCTTTCAAAGAGCCATATTACTTTCTCTTCTCCTTTGTGTTTGCCTGCAGGTTCAGCTTAGTCCAATGCGCTTATTATTGTTCACATCGTTCGATCGTGCAAATGAAAGGCAACAATGATGATATATGATGTAGTGACTGAGACTGAAAAGCTGGTATGAACTCTATCTATTTTGTTTTTGTAAATATGACTAGCTTGTCGACCCAGATTTAGCTTTGTTGTGAGAGAACCATGTTTGCAATGACAACTTAGAGATCATAGTTTCTGATGCCATGCTTATTCAGCTGAGAGCTTATAATGGTTTGTCTTGAATGCCAACATAGATTTTGAGATGACTATGATGTAGTATGATAGGATGGTATTCTCCTTTGAATGTTTCAAGTGGCTTGACTTGGCGCATGATCATGCATATAGTTGAAACAAACTCAACATAGCCTCTATGATGTTTGTGTTCATGGTGATTTATATCCTGTTCATGATTGCGTTCAATGTTACTCAAACTCATTGCATCTTGATGACTGTTGTTGCTCTCTAGTTGGTCGCTTCCCAGTCTTTTGCTAGCCTTCACTTGTACTAAGCGGAACACTGCTTGTGCATCCACTTCCATAAACCCAAAAGTTTTTCCATGAGATTCCACCATACCTACCCATTTGCGTTATCTACTTGTCGTTCCAAGTAAATTTGCATGTGCCACTCTCTAAACCTTCAAGAAATAATCTATTTTGCATGCCCGAACCGCTCATGTGGTGACAGGGGGCTATTGGTATCTTCCATGCTAGGAGTGTTATCCTCGACATGTGTTTATTCACTGTCATTCACGAGAAAGGGGCCGGTAATTGGAATGCCCAGTTCCACGCTTAAATCAAAAACATAACTGTAAAACAAGACTCCCCCCGGATTGATGTTAGTATGGACGGTACCCGAGGATTCGGCTAGCCGTGGAGTGTGATTGATTGGTGGTGGGGGAGTTAAAACTTTACTTTCCTGTTTGGAACCGCCTATAACATGAGTAGCATGGAATATATTGAGAACTCTTGGTCATTGCGTTGACAATGAAAGCATGGCACCCAAAATTATTATCTCTGTTTTCAAAGCTTGAGCTCTGGCACCTCTGCAAATCAATGCTTCCCTCTGCGAAGGGCCTGTCTATTTATTTTCCTGTCGAGTCATCCTCCTCTTATATAAGCACCAATTAGAGAGCACCTCTGTCATTTTTATGCTTTGCTTTTGATTGATATTGAGTATGACTATGTCTGGATCTTCGTTGTTATGAATTACAATGTTTAGTCAGCCCTTGATCTTTGAAAGTTCTCTGCATTTATGTTTTGCAGTCTCAGAAAGAGCTAGCGAGATACCATCTATTCATATTGCTTCATGCTTGTTTTGATCGAAGTGTTGGTATTTGAAACTCATTATTATTTGCTCGTTAGCTGATTATGCCATTGATATTAGTTTACCGTGAGACCTTTGTGTCATTTGCTTATGTGGTTAACTTGTGATCTTGCTGAAATTCTGGTTATGAGTTAGACATAGTTGCAACAACAAGATCAAACAGAGTTTGTCAAAGTTTTTCTTTCTCTCTAAGTTTGTCAACTGAGTAGCTTGAGGACAAGCAAGGTTTTAAGCTTGGGGGAGTTGATACGTCTCCATCGTATCTACTTTTCCAAACTCTTTTGCCCTTGTTTTGGACTCTAATTTGCATGATTTGAATGGAACTAACCTGGACTAATGCTGTTTTTAGCAGAATTGCCTTGGTGTTATTTTTGTGCAGAAATGAAAGTTCTCCAAACGTCCTGAAAATCTATGGGGAGCAGTTTTGGAAAATATAAAAAATATATATGCGCCAAGTTCCACCTGAGGGGGTGGGCCAGTGGGCCACAAGCCCTGGCTCCGCCGCCACCACCCTGGTGGCGGTGGGCAGGCTTGTGGGGCCCACACGGCTCTGCCGCCCCCAACCTCAGGTCTATAAGTTCACTTTCGTCCCAGAAAAAATAAAGAGAGAAGTTTTCGTCGCGTTTGCGATACGGAGGCGCCGCCACCACCTGTTCTTCATCTGGAGGGCAGATCTGGAGTCCGTCTTGGGCTCCGGAGAGGGGAAATCGTCGCCATCGTCATCATCAACCTTCTTCCCTCTCCAATTTCATGAAGCTCTTTGTCGTTCGTGAGTAATCTATTCGTAGGCTCGCTGGGCGGTGATGAGTAGGATGAGATCTATCATGTAATCGAGTTAGTTTTGATGGGGATTGATCCCTAGTATCCACTATGTTCTCAGATTGATGTTGCTACTACTTTGCCATGCTTAATGCTTGTCACTAGGGCCCGAGTGCCATGATTTCAGATCTGAAATTATTATGTTGTCACCAATATATGTGTGTTTTAGATCCGATCTTGCAAGTTTTAGTTACCTACTATGTGTTATGATCCGGCAACCCCGGAGTGACAATAACCGGAACCACTCCCGGTGATGACCATAGTTTGAGGAGTTCATGTGTTCACCAAGTGCTAATGCGTTGGTCCGGTTCCTTATTAAAAGGAGAACCTTAATATCCCGTAGTTTCCTTTTGGACCCCGCTGCCACGGGAGGGATGGACAATAGATGTCATGCAAGTTCTTTTCCCTAAGCATGTATGATGACACACAGAATGCATTCCTACATCACATTGACGAATGGGAGCTAGCCACATATCTCTCCATGTTATAGTTGTTGCATGATGAATATCATCCAAACAAATCACCGACCCATTGCCCATGAGTTTGTCCTACTGTTGCTACTGCTGTTACTTGTTTTGCTCTGCTGCTGCTGCTACTACTGTTGCTACTGCTGTTACTTGTCTTGCTCGGCTGCTACTGTTGCTACTACTGTCGCTTGCTACTGTTGCTACTTGCTACTGCTGTCACTACTGATGTTCCTTGCCACTGTCGTTACTCGCTACTTTGATTGCAGATACTAATCTTTCAGGTGTGGTTGAATCTGACAATTCAACTGCTAATACTTGAGAGTATTCTCTCACCTCCCGTCGTGCGAATCAACAAATTTGGGTCGAATACTCTACCCTCGAAAACTGCTATGATCCCACGCGCTGGTGGGCGTCAACAAGATTCTTCTAGTTTCGATCGCGGAGAGTGCTAACATCATTCTTCTGGTGCCGTTGCAAAGGGGAAGAACAGTTGACATCAGAGGTCATCTCCATGGGGAAGGAAGTAGTGGAAGGAGCAATACTCAACTACAAATGAGCTAAACCATTAATGACCCTAGAATGGAGGAGGAGGTAGTCTATATATAGTCTTGGAGGGAATAAAGAGAGTGGAAGGGGTACATGGGCCTTTGGCCCTATGGTGCACACATGCACGCGCCGGATGTCCACGTTGGAGGCCGGGTGTCTGGCCCTTCATGGGGGTGCCGGATGTCCGGGCCTGGGTCGGACATCCGGGCAGGCGATGGCTTGATCCTGTGAGGTTCTGGACTCCTCGTGCCGGATTTCCATGAAGTGGGACAGATATTCGGTCGGTCGATGGTGCGTCGGATGTCCGGACTCTAGTCGGATGTCTGTCTGTTGTAGACTTTTGTCGTCACCCCTCGAGGTGTTCGTTCGCCCGTCTCCTTGGTGGCTTGGCTTTCACTCCGAGTGTCTCCATGGTCGTCTCAGATATACCTGCTTATACACAAGGTCCGTACTTGAGGTAGCATCCATGTCTCAGGTGAATTAAAAGAGGAAGCATTAAGGAGCGAGTTTACCTTATGCTCAATGGCACTTGGGGCTTGGGGAGTAGTCGAAGTGTACATGGGGATGATCGTAGGATGCTCCACATCATCTCCCCCCTTGGGAAAGATCCATCCTCGGATCGTAACCCTCATCGCCGTGGAAGTTGTAGTCATGGACGTACTTGTAGTTGTATGAAGTGGAAGTCATGGTGCAATAAAAGTACTCCAAGATGTCTCTGAGATGGTGTACATGCAAAATAAGCAAACACAAAGTACACTTGGAAATACATTGGTTAGTACACACAAGGCGTCCATCAATTAAGCATGTGTTCGTCTAACAAGAATGTTCGTGACACGTATCATGAAGCCTAATAGAATTATAGATACTGGTATGTAAAGCATTGAGGGAAGAAAATTCATTTGTTATGCACAAATCGGTGTTGTATATGCATTTAATGTGACCATTGTGCAAAATGGTGTCATATAGAGAAGGTTTATTAATAGCATGAACATGGAAAATATGGTTCAAAATGATTGTATTATCATGCAATTGATGTTGGACAAAATGAGTATCATGTATAAATAGCCCAACAAGGTAAATCACAACAAATTTGCTAAGAAGTGCACAAGCTCATAGATCATGGATCATATGGAAATACAAGATGCATGAAGCCATTCATAGTGTGAGTCAACCCATTCATATTGAGCAAATTTGTTGTGTAAAGAATGTTTCCATTTAGCATGTTGGACAACAAATGTGAAAGTGTTGGTGCAAGTTTTCAAATGCATGGGGAAGTACCCAAGTCTAAATGGCTCAACATGAGATGTTTCTTCTCCATCCATGAGATGTGTCATGTAAACGGCAAGGAGGAAGGAACAATGGAAGTGCATCCCATTCAATAAGTGCATGGAAAAATGACCTAGAATGAGCGAGCTCACCGTAGTAAAGTTCCTGAAAATCTTGTTGTTGCTCGTCATGTATGCATTCGCATGACCAATATGTGTCGTGATGGTACCGCTTTGTGAACCTTCCGAAATGAGAGAAGATGACAAACTCTTGGAAAAACAAACGAGGTTAGCGTGAATGCAAAGCCTATCGTTCGTGTGGTGAGATACCCAACAAGTGTCATCATCATTCCTAACATAAGAAGGGACAAGAGAATGTGGCATGGTATGTAAGCATATGATGCAAGCACAACCAAGGATATGAACCTCAATCAAAGTAGCATGTGTCACAAGTAATATGTCCAAGCCTCCAAGATCATCAATAATCATAACA
The DNA here is from genome assembly GCF_904849725.1 of Hordeum vulgare subsp. vulgare. Classification (NCBI taxonomy): domain Eukaryota; kingdom Viridiplantae; phylum Streptophyta; class Magnoliopsida; order Poales; family Poaceae; genus Hordeum; species Hordeum vulgare. The sequence goes on along the minus strand of NC_058519.1, from coordinate 208,666,771 downwards.
TGCTTGCACTCACTACAAGTGATTATGAGAGAGGCAACTAATGGAGACAAGATAAATCATGTGAGAGGCATGATCATGCATGTCATTAACGTAATGAAACGAGCATTTATGTATCGTGGATGATGCAACAAGGCAAGCAATCATAGTAATCGAGGTATGTAAGCTAATAGTGCGAAGATGCAATATACTAGATGTAATCATGGCAATCATGTCATGTGTTCAAATAGTGGGCATGCATAATGCACATGACATATCACAATCACGAAAATGATATATGAGCAAAGTATCATCATTGTATTGGAAAGAAGTCCTAAGTAAATAGCAATGGAACATCATGACACTCCCAAAACAAGAAGCAACAATAGCATGGTGCACAAGATAAACATGGCAATAGTAACTAGGATCTCCACCAAGCATACAAATACACATAGAAAGTGTAGAATGGTGAATCATGTGTAAAGGTAAGCATGGGTCACAATTGCATCGCACAAGCATAGAAGGGGGCATAACATGCAAAGTGAACATGAGAAAATGGGCATAAGCTCACAAGTGCTATATAGCCCATAGTCGTGTGAGAACCAAGTAAAATAGGTGTGTGTAGTCCTTGTGTGAGGGTAATGGTTGGAGAAACGTTCCAATGAATCCCAATTCATCATTTCTTTGAAGATCTCTTTGCGTCAACTCATGGGATTGTGAGGTTGATGAGTATTCATGAGTACCTACACAAAACAAAGGCAAAGAAAAATTTGTTTGCGCATAGTATATGTACACATCATCCATTAGGATGTACATGTGCATGTGTTCGTTAGTGCAAAATATCCAATGCTCAAATAAGTGAGATGCATGATATAGGAACATGCCATCCATTATGAAAGGTTTGTTGTTATGTATAGCATCATGGAGACTAGAAATATGTAGTGCGTCACTTGAAATATTGAGGTCATTGTTATTCATGATATGTGGATGGTGCACACAATGGATGCAATAATGCCATATAAAATCATTTTCATGGCATGGCATATGGTATGCATCATCATAATAATATGTAGCAATTTTATTCATGGGGTGATGCACACAAGGGATTGAATCATGCATTCTTTATGATAAGTCAAGGCATGGCATCTGGGATGAATTGCATAAATTTTGCAAATGAAGCTTAACAATATCATAAAAAGAGAAATAGTATCCAATAACTTATGGCTTGTCATCTATGCCAATTGTGCTAAGGATTTACTTTTATGGGATATGCATAGTCACTACGGTGATATTGCAATTATGCAATATGGGAAATCTCACTCATAGCATATGGCAAGTTTAGTTGATTGTTAAACATGATGTGACCAAACGAATTTTCACATGATATCCTATGGAGTATAACATCACAACTAAGTAACTCTACATGCTCATCATCATATGCATCATAAATGAGTGGCACATTTAAGCATGAAGAAGACATGGCGTGCGAAGTATCCATAAGGTGATCAACATCATGCAAGAAATCCATGTCAAGATAGTCCACTAGTGGTACAAGCGAAGAACCATCACCTATGTTACCTTTAGAGATCCACTCATGTGACCCAGGTGACGCAGGAGAAACCAACTCATGGTCAACATCATGATGGAACCATGGGGGTGCATCATCGTACACCATGCCATTGTCATTCCCATTGGAGGGATGGACTCGTAGAGGGTAGGCATGTCGTCATGTATGAGACCTTGCACCAAAGAAGAAGAGACAATAGGAGTAAAGGTTAAGTTATTAAAAATCATAGTGGCCTCATGTGCCATCTCAACTACCTCAGTCACTAAGTGTTGTGGCTCACTCCCTCCCTCTAGGATGCTCTCGCTCATATGGTTGGTTGAGTCACTCAAAGGGTGGTGATGGCTCTCAACCTCACATAGGATGTTTGGCATATTCTCGTGTGTGGGGCTAGTGGTGGTAACACCCATCCTCTCACAGGAAATGCACTCGGTGTCACATATGATGGAGTCACTCATCTCACTCATGTGGTAGTGGCTCTCCTCACATGGAAATTGGGGCATCTCGCAACATGTGGGTGTTGGAGAGAAGTAGGGGCAAACGTCTCCATACTCAACTCCTTTCGCCGCCTTTTTTAACGGGATAGTCCCATGCTGAGCCTCCTCATCCATAACACCTTTGAAGATGAATTCTGTAGAATGTGGCAATTCATCACTCTCCTCCAAGACCGAAGGGAACATCCCAAGCTTGGCCTCGATGCTCAAATCCGAGTAGAAGTCCCATGTGGGTGTCGTCTTCATGTTGTCGAAGAGGGTCGTGCTCGCCACCTTGGCCAAGGGAAAATCCCATGCTTGACCGTCTTGTCGTCGTGGCCTTATATGAGGGTCATGTGATGGGGCACCTCATTGTTGGGAAACTTTGCATGGGAAACAAAAAATTTCCTACGCGCAAACACGATCTATCCATGGTGATGACCATCTACAAGAGGAGACATTGAATCTACATACCCTTGTAGATCGCTAAGGGGAAGCATTCAAGAACGCGGTTGATGTAGTGGTGCGTCTTCGCGGTCTAATCACGAACCGTCCCGCGATCTCCGGATCAAGTGTCGAACGGATGGCACCTCTGCATTCAACACATGTACAGCTTGGTGACGCCTTCACCTCCTAGATCCAGTGAGTGGTGTTGAAGTAGCAGCCCGAGTCCTCCAGCAACACGACGGCATGGTGAGGTATTGGCGGTGACAGCTCAGCAGAGCTTCGTCGTGGGGTATTTGGAGGAGAGAAACTACGAGGGAGAGGATGTGTAGCACCGCGACAAGTTGTCGTGTGGCTGCCCTCTCTCTACCTCTCTATATATAGGGGGAAGGGAGAGGGGAGGGCGCCCTATGGTTTCCCCTAGGGCCTGGTGGCCAAGGAGGGCGGCAACTAGGGTTGGTGGGCCCTCTTCTTGGGTGCCTTGCCACCCAAGTTTGGGCTGGCGGCGCCCTAGGAGGAGGACTCTCTTGGAAATATGCCCTAGAGGCAATAATCAATTGGTTATTATTATATTTCCTTGTTCATGATAATCGTTTATTATCCATGCTAGAATTGTATTGATTGGAAACTCAAATACATGTGTGGATACATAGACAACACACTCTCCCTAGTGAGCCTCTAGTTGACTAGCTCGTTGATCAAAGATGGTCAAGGTTTCCTGGCCATAGGCAAGTGTTGTCACTTGATAACGGGATCATATCATTAGGAGAATGATGTGATGGACAAGACCCAAACTATAAACGTAGCATATGATTGTGTTAGTTTATTGTTACTGTTTTCTGCATGTCAATGTATCTGTTCCTATGACCATGAGATCATGCAACTCTCGGACACCGAAGGAATACCTTGTGTGTATCAAATGTCGCAACGTTACTGGTGACTATAAAGGTGCTCTACAGGTATCTCCAAAGGTGTCTGTTGGGTTGGCAAGGATCAAGACTAGGATTTGTCACTCCGTGTGACGAAGAGGTATCTCGGGGCCCACTTGGTAATACAACATCACAACAAGCCTTGCAAGCAATGTGACTAAGGAGTTATTTACTGTTGGAAATATGCCCTAGAGGCAATGATAAATAGTTATTATTATATTTCCTATTTAAAGATAATCGTTTATTATCCATGCTATAATTGTATTGAATGAAAACATAGATACATGTGTGGATACACAGACAAAATAGTGTCCCTAGCAAGCCTCTAGTTGGCTAGCCATTTGATCATTGATAGTCAAGGTTTTCTGGCTATATGCAAGTGTTGTCACTTGATAACTGGATCACATCATTAGGGGAATCATGTGATGGACTAGACCCAAACTATGAACGTAGCATATTGATCGTGTCGTTTTATTGCTATTGTTTTTTGTGTGTCAAGTATTTGTTCCTATGACCATGAGATCATATAACTGACTAGCATCGGAGGAATACCTTGTGTGCATCAAACATCGCAACGTAACTAGGTGACTATAAAGGTGCTCTACAGGTATCTCCGAAGGTGTCCGTTGAGTTAGTATGGATCAAGACTGGGATTTGTCACTCCGTGTGATGGAGAGGTATCTCGGGGCCCACTCGGTAATAGAACATCACACACAAGCCTTGCAAGCAATGTGACTAAGTGTAAGTCATGGGATGTTGTATAACAGAACGAGTAAAGAGACTTTCCGGCAACGAGATTGAAATAGGTATGCGGATACCGACGATCAAATCTCGGGCAAGTAACATACCGAAGGACAAAGGGAATGGCATACGAGATTATATGAATCCTTGACACTAAGGTTCAACCAATAAGATATTCGGAGAATATGTAGGATCCAATATGGGCATCAAGGTCCCGCTATTGGATATTGACCGAGGAGTGCCTCGGGGCATGTCTGCATAGTTCTCGAACCTGCAGGGTATGCACACTTAAGGTTCAATGATGTTTTAGTATAATTGAGTTATATGTGTGGTTACCGAATGTTGTTCGGAGTCCCGTATGAGATCACGGACGTCACGAGGGTTTTCCGAATGGCCCGGAAATAAAGATTGATATAGAGGATGGTTTCATTTGGTTACCGGAAAGTTTCGGGCAATTCCGACAGTGTACCGGGAGTGACGAATGGGTTCCGGGAGTTCATCGGGAGGGGCCCACCCACCCGGGAGTGAGCCCAAGGCACTAGGGTGGCGCCACAAGTCTTTAGTGGGCTGGTGGAGTCAGCCCAAGGGGCCCATGGTGCCACATAAGAAAATACCAAAGGAAAATAAAAGAAAAAGGGAAAATAGGGAGGTGGGAAGGAAGAGGAGGACTCCTCCTTCCCAAACCGAATTGGCGGAGGAGTTCTCCTCCTCCCCTTGGCCGGCGCACCTTGAGGGCTTGTCCCTCAAGGCTAGCCCTCTCCTCCCTCCTATATATAGTGGAGTTTTAGGGCTGATTTGAGACAACTTTTGCCACGTGCAACTCAACCCTAGACCACATAGTTTTACCTCTAGATCGGATTTCTGCGGAGCTCGGGCGGAGCCGTGCAGGAGTAGATCATCACCACCACCGGAGCACCGTCACGCTGCTGGAGAACTCATCTACTTATCCGTCTTGCTTGCTGGATCAAGGAGGCCGAGATCATCGTCGAGTTGTACATGTGTTGAACACGGAGGTGTCGTACGTTCGGCGCTAGATCGGAACGGATCGTGGGACGGATCGAGGGACGGTTCGTGGGACGGTTTGAGGGACGTGAAGACGTTCCACTACATCAACCGCGTTTATTAACACTTCCTGCTATGCGATCTACAAGGTTACGTAGATCCAAATCTCCTCTCGTAGATGGACATCACCATGATAGGCCTTCGTGTGAGTAGGAAAGTTTTTGTTTCCCATGCAACGTTCCCCAACAGTGGTATCAGAGCTAGGTTCATGCGTAAATGTTATCTCGAGTAGAACACAAAATGTTTTGTGGATATTGATGTTCGATTTGCTTCCCTCCTTAGTCTTTTCTCGATTCGACGGTATTGTTGGATTGAAGCGGCCCGGGCTGACATTACTCGTACGCTTACGAGAAGCTGGTTTCATCGACTAGCATGCAACCTCGTTGCATAAAGATGACTGGCGGGTGTCGGTTTCTTCAACTTTAGTTTAATTGCTTTTGACCGAGGTGGTCCTTGGAGAGGTTAAATAGGAATTTGCACATCTCCGTTGTGGTTTTTGCGTAAGTAAGATGCGATCATACTAGATACCCATAACAGCCACATAAAACATGCAACAACAAATTAAAGGACGTCTAACTTGTTTTTGCAGGGTATGCTTGTGATATGATATGGCCAATGACGTGATGTGATATATTGGATGTATGATATGATCATGTTGTAATAGTTAATATCGACTTGCACGTCGATGCTACTGCAACCGACAGGAGCCATAGGGTTGTCTTTAAACTAACGTTTGTGTTTGCAGATGCGTTTACTATATTGGTAGGATGTAGCTTTAGTAGTAATAGCATAAGTAGCACGACAACCTCGATGGCAACACGTTGATGGAGATCATGGTGTGGCGCCGGTGACAAGAAGATCGTGTTGGTGCTTTGGTGATGGAGATCAACAAGCACAAGATGATGGCCATATCATGTCACTTATGAATTGCATGTGATGTTAATCCTTTTATGCACCTTATTTTGCTTAGAACGACGGTAGCATTATGAGGTGATCTCTCACTAAAATTTCAAGACGAAATTGTGCTCTCCCCGACTGTGCACCGTTGCTACAGTTTGTCGTTTCGAGACACCACGTGATGATCGGGTGTGATAGACTCAACGTTCACATACAATGGGTGCAAAACAGTTGCACACGCGGAACACTGGGGTTAAACTTGACGAGCCTAGCATGTGCAGACATGGCCTCAGAACACATGAGACCGAAAGGTCGAGCATGAATCGTATAGTTGATATGATTAGCATAGAGATGCTTACCACTGAAATTATTCTCAACTCACGTGATGATCGGACTTGAGTTAGTGAATTTGGATCATGTACCACTCAAATGACTCGAGAGGTGTACTTTTTGAGTGGGATTTTAGCAAGTAATTTGATTAGTTAAACTCTAATTATCTTGAACATAGTCTAAGTCCACTTTGAAATATTTGCGTTGTAGATCAATGGCTCACGCGACAGTCACCCTGAATTTTAATACGTTCCTAGAGAAAGCTAAGTTGAAAGATGATGGAAGCAACATTGTAGACCGGGCTCATAATGTTAAGTTGCTCCTGCAAGCTGGGAAGAAGGATTATGTCCTCAATGCTGCGCTAGGAGATGAACCACCCGCTGCAGCTGACCAAGATGTTAAGAACGCTTGGTTAACACGCAAGGAGGACTACTCAGTAGTTCAATGTGTAGTCTTGTATGGCTTAGAGCCGAGACTTCAACGTTGCTTTGAGCGTCATGGAGCATTTGAGATGTTCCAGGAGTTGAAGTTTATCTTTCAGAAGAACGCCCAGATCAAGAGGTATGAGACCTCCGATAAATTCTATGCTTGCAAGATGGAGGAGAATTCGTCTATCAGTGAACATGTGCTCAAAATGTCTGGGTACTCAAACCGTCTAGCTGAGGTGGGGATTGAACTCCCGCAAGAGGCTATCACTGACAGAATTCTTCAATCACTGCCACCAAGCTACAAGAGCTTTGTGTTGAACTATAACATGCAAGGGATGAACAAGTCACTCGGCAAGTTATTCGTGATGCTGAAAGTCGCAGAGTGAGAACTCCGTAAAGAGCATCAAGTGTTGATGGTGAATAAGACCACTAGTTTCAAGAGAAACGACAAAGGCAAGAAGGGTAATTCCGAGAAGAGCGGAAAGCCTATTGCCAATCCGACAAAGAAACCCAAGGCTGGACCTAAGCCTAAAACGGAGTGTTATTATTGCAAGGGACTGGGTCACTAGAAACGCAATTGCCCCAAGTATCTCGCTGATAAGAAGGCAGCCAAGAAAAATCAGGTATATTCGATATACATTTTATTGATGTGTACTTAACTAACTCTCGTAGTAGTGCGTGGGTATTTGATGACCCACAAGTATAGGGCATCCATCGTAGTCCTTTCGATAAGTAAGAGTGTCGAACCCAACGAGGAGCAGAAGGATCTGACAAGTGGTTATCAGCAAGGAAATATCTGCAAGCACTGAAATTATCTGTAACAAGTGATTGTGTGGTGAGATGATTCGTAGCGAGCAACAAGTAACAAAAGTACCAACGGTGCAGCAAAGTGGCCCAATCCCTTTTGTAGCAAGGGACAAGCCTGGACAAAGTCTTATAGGAGGAAAAACGCTCCCTAGGACACACGGGAATTTCTGTCATGCTAGTTTTCATCATGTTCATATGATTCGCGTTCGTTACTTTGATAGTTTGATATGTGGGTGGGCCAGCGCTTGGGTACTGCCCTTACTTGGACAAGCATCCCACTTATGATTAACCCCTTTCGCAAGCATCCACAACTATGAAAGAAGAATTAAGACAAAGTCTAACCATAGCATTAAACTAGTGGATCCAAATCCGCCCCTTACGAAGCAACGCATAAACTAGGGTTTAAGCTTCTCTCACTCTAGCAACCCATCATCTACTTACTACTCCCAATGCCTTCCTCTAGGCCCAAATAATGGTGAAGTGTTATGTAGTCGACGTTCACATAACACCACTAGACTACTATTAGCATGACTTATCCCATGTCCTCAGGAACAAAAGTAACTACTCACAAAGCATAATCATATTCATGACCAAAGAGGTAATGAGTAGCATCAAGGATCTGAACATAAACTCTTCCACCAAACAATCCAACTAGCATCAACTACAAAGAGTAATCAACACTACTAGCAACCTTACAAGTACCAATCGGAGTCGCGAGACGGAGATTGGTTACAAGTGATGAACTAGGGTTTGGAGATGAGATGGTGCTAATGAAGATGTTGATGCTGACGAGTCCCCTCCAATGAGAGGAGTGTTGGTGATGATGATGGCGACGATTTCCCCCTCCAGGAGGGAAGTTTCCCCGACAGGATCGTCATGCCGGAGCTCTAGATTGGTTCTGCTCAAGTTCCGCCTCGTGGCGGCGGCGAAACCACGAAAAATATCCTCCCTGATTTTTTTCCTGGGCGAAACCCTTCATATAGCAAAAGAGGGGGGCAAGTGGGCCTGTAGGGTGCCCACAAGCCCTCATGCGACATGGGGGGGGGGGGGGTGGCCGCGCCGTGCAGGCTTGTGGCCACCTGCACGCCCCCCTCTAGCACTTCTTTGGCCCAGTATTTTTGATAAATCGGGAAAAAATCCTCGTTGATTTTTACGGCGTTTGGAGTTGCGCGGAATAGGTATCTCAACTTTGCTCCACTTTCAGGCCAGAATTCCAGTTGCCGGCATTCTCCCTCTTCATGTAAACCTTGCAAAATAAGTGAGAAAAGGCATAAGAATAGTATCGTGAAGTGAAAGAACAGCCAAAGAAGCGATAAATATCAACATGAAAACATGATGCAAAATGGACGTATCAGTATTCGATGCCGGTTCTGTTGCTCATATTTGCAACTCGAAACAGGAACTACGGAATAAGCGAAGGCTGGCGAAAGATGAAGTGACGATGTGTGACGCCCAAGATGCGATCCTATCCTCAATTTGGCATGGGGACCTCGTCAGGGATAGAAGCGCATCTCGCCGTTTCGCAAGAATGGATATCGTTACAAGTACATGTACTGAAAAGATGAGATACATAGAATTGGCTTACACTCGCCACAAGCTACATCAGAGTCACAGCAGTACAATACATAAATATCACGAAGAAGAGCTGGGTCCGACTACGGACGATAACAAACGAAAAAAAAGAAAACGACGTCCATCCTTGCTATCCCAGGCTGCCGGCCTGGAACCCATCCTGGATTGATGATGAAGAAGAAGAAGAAGCAACTCCAAATGAACAATCAACGCGCTCGCGTCAAGTAACCTTTACCTGTACCTGCAACTGGTGTTGTAGTAATCTGTGAGCCATAGGGGACTCAGCAATCTCATTTCCAAAGGTATCAAGACTAGCAAAGCTTAATAGGTGAGGTATGGTTAAGTGGTGAGCCTACAGCAAGCGACTAAGCATATGTGAGGTGGCTAACTTACGAGTACAAGAATAAAGAGGGGGATGATCTACACATAGCGGACGTGAACTAATAATGATCAAATGAATGATCCTGAACACCTACCTACGTCAGACATAACCCCACCGTGTCCTCAGTCGGAGAAGGAACTCACGAAAGAGACAGTCACGGTTACGCACTGAGTTGGCATATTTTAATTAAGTTAACTTCAAGTTGTCTAGAACAAGTGTTAAACAAAGTTCCCACGTTGCCACATAACCGCGGGCATGGCTTTCTGAAAGATTTAACCCTGTAGGGGTGCTCCAACTAGTCCATCACAAATTACCACAAGCCGCATAGAAATCCTCGATCACGAAGCTCGCGATCTCGTCGGACTCCTTAGTGGAAAACCTCAACTCTGAGATTACCCAAAGCATCACTGGAATCCCGATGCACAAGATATTTCGTCAAAGGTAAAACTAATCCAGCAAGGCCGCCCGACGTGTCGACGAACCCGATAGGAGTCACGTATCTCGTTCTCAGGACACGACGGATGGGTCACACTAGGAGAAACCGAACCTCGGGTTGCCCCGTGGTGGCCCCGTAGTGTGCCACTTTGGACCAATACTCATGCGGAGCACTGGCCCGGGGGGGTTGATTAATTATCCGCGGGTGCCGGCGGGTCCCTATGCATTAATTAGTTATTAGGCAAATGTAGTACCAAAGTTGGGCCTTGCCAGACCAGTCTTAATCTAAAACGAATTATGAAGGGGGTCCCCATAACAACCCCGATTGTGTTAGGAGCGCTCAATTATGGAACATAACACCGGTAGCCGAAACTAAGGGGGCAAAGGTGGAACAAAACACCAGGCTAGAAAGGCCAAGCCTTCCACCTTTTACCAAGTATATAGGTCCATTAAATTAAATAGCATTTTATATGGTGATATAACAAGGAACCCATGTTATCACATGGAAGAAACTGCACCTGCAACTAGCAACGCTAACACATGTTTACGCAAGCAGTAACATAGCCAATAAGTGGTTTGCTAGGTGGTGAACAGGTTGAAGGTTTTCATGGCAATGTTGAGAGGCTGATATTTAACATGTGGTAGGCAACGAGACATAGCGACAGAAACGATAAAGCTAGCATGGAAATGATAGTAATGGTATATGGGGAAATGGTCATCTTGCTTGAGATCCCGCTTGGAAGAAGAATGACTCCGTGAAGCAGACGAACCGGTGTAGTCAAACGGGTCCTCACAATCCGACACGCTTGCGGAACTCTATCGAGACGAAGGAAACCGGAAACAAGCATCAACACAGATATTCACCACGGCACATGCACGACAAGATGCAATCCACATATGATGCATGATCAACTGAATATATGCAATACATGGCATGGCGATTCACAACACTCAAACACTACACATTAAGTGAAGTTCAATATGCAACAAGTTGCATATTGACAAAACTCCACATACGAATTATTTAATTCCATCCCGGTTAGGTACACGACAATATTAAATGTGGTTAAATATGGCAAGAGGTGAAGCGTAATTAAACTACATATCTAGGCATTTTAAATGAGGTCGGAAATGACATATATCACCTCCGAGATGACCTCATACGTTAATTTGTAATTCTGTCTAGATCTGAACTAACACTTTTAAATGTTTGTTAAACCGCAAAACAAATAGATTCACGTGATTCTACGCGTTGTTACAAGCAATTTACACATAGAGAACATCTCCAACGGAGCTACGGATCAAAAGATACAGACACCGCAAGATATGACGGCATGAATGCAATATGTGTGCAAATGGCAGCCACAACATTTCAAAACACACAACCAGCAAGATAATATGAAACTAAACGAGATTCTAAGCAAGTTTCATATAGGACACGATCAAAACGGAGCAACGGTTCAACAACTACGGGCTAAACACGAAATCACTACAATCTGCCAAAATCAGCCACATAGCATTTTCTACACCCCACAACTACGAGCTACACAAATCTAAAATGCACAACCAAGCTATGAGACGGTAGAGGGCAAGAAGTACTACGACATACTACTAACAATATCTAGCATGGAAGCATGGAACACTAGGAAAAGAAGTCACAAAATGGCATCTCACACACTGTTTCAGACTTTGTGAAAATAACAGTTTATGAAACTACAATTTTCGATCTGAAGGCATATTGACAGCAGCAAAACCATAAGCTACAGAACTCCAAATGGCATGAAAATTGACAGCATGCTAGAGAATCCTAAAGTACACAACTAACTCCATTGCACCAACCTCAAAAGAGCTACAGATCACCAGATAAACTCATGCAAAGACAGCAACAAAATATAACAGATTTCAGACTTAGAAATATTTCAGCATCTCCAAAACAACACTATTTCCTAGCAAGTTGAGAACAAGCAAACCACACCTAAACATGGATTTCTATTGCAACCAAAATTACCAGAGGCTAGACTAAACATCCAAGAGCAACTCTCTAGTTGACAACTCCTTCATATCATGCACGGACTAAATCTCACAAAATAAACAAAAGGGCAACACGACAAAATATCATGCGCACTAACTTGCTCAAAAGCTAAAACTAAATACACAGTTAAATTCTATGGATTTTTCTACCCCGAAAACATATATAACATGAGGGGTTGCAATATAAAAACAACACCACACGTATATGCGGGAATATGCCCTAAACACGGTATAGCAAACTAGCTACAGAATCCTACATGCAAAAATACCAACAACTACTCTTAAATACATGGCAAAGGGTCCCTAAAAACATGAACATTTTATCTATGGGGTTTGAGCAATCTGGACACACACGAAAATAAATACGGGACGATCCCCTATTGGGACAACATGCTAAACTAGGCATAAGGCAAGCCAAACTACGTCAAACATGCATGCAAGTTACAAATTCGTAATCTACGCGAAAATCTACACAAGATCCATATACAATATGTTCCGATCCGACATACAGATTAAAAGTTACGGGCGTTTCAATATATAGCAATCCCCTGGAATTAATTAAAACCGAAATCCTAAAAAAAATAACTAATGGGCCGAATCAACTACTGGGCCGAATCGGGCATGAGAGCAATGTAACAAAAGTGCGCACGGGCGGGATTTGCACGAGGCTCACCTTAGTGGGCCTCGGACCCATGCGGGGAGGCAGCGGAGGCGGCCTGGGGTGAGGCAGAGGCCGACTTGGCCGCTGGGCTGGCGCGGCCGGCTGGTTCTCGAGGCCACGAGCGGTAAACGCGAGGCGAGGCCTCGTCCTCCCGTGCTCACCAGGAGCACGAGGCCATGGCGTCGGTGGCGGTTCTGCCGACGAGGGACGGAGGCGAGGAGGCACCGGCGAGGTTTGAAGAGGTCAGAACGGGCGGATCCAAGGGCACGGAGGCCGGATCCAGCGAGAGCTCAACTGATGGTGGCGGAGATCGAAGGAGGCGGGGAGCTCTTGGCGGCGGGCGAGGAGCTGCTGCACGCGGCGACCGGCGAGGCAGAGTGGAACCCGCGGCATGGGCTGCCTCGGCTCCGGCGAGCTGCTGCTCCCCCGGTGACGGGAGGCCGGGGTCGAGGCGGCTGCAGGGCGGCGCGAGGCGGCACGTTAGGGCGCGGGGGCTGTTGCCTCGGGCAGGGAGAGCCTCGTGAGCGGCGGCGGCGGATGGGCTCGGCCGGGCCCGCGGGAGGAGGGGAGGAGAGAGGAGAGAGAGAGGGCAAGATAGGGCTTGGTGGGGCTGCGCGGAAAACGAGGAGGAGAGAGGTGGCTGTCTAAAACAATAGCATGGGGGTCTATTTATAGACAATGGGGGGCTAGGTTTAACAGAATTTCGCTTCGGTTTCAACTGCGCGGCCGGAATGGAACAATTCCGAACACAGGATGGGCTAAGTGGCCGTGTAGAGTAGGATAAACAGAGAAGATAGGGAAACGACACCTGGCAACGTATTTTAAAACACCGACAAACGTCCGACGATGGACCGAATACGGTGCCGCTACGGTCGACCGTTCGGGTACCAGACGGACTCCGATTGCGACACCGACAAACGTCCGACGAAATTTGACAGGTGACAACCCACAAGTATAGGGGATCAATTGTAGCCTTTCTCGATAAGTAAGAGTGTCGAACCCAACGAGGAGCTAAAGGTAGGACAATTATTCCCTCAAGTTCTATCGACCACCGATACAACTCTACGCACACTTTACGTTCGCTTTACCTAGAACAAGTATGAAACTAGAAGTACTTTGTAGGAGTGAAAGGATAGGCTACAAGAAAGTAAAGAACACGTAAATAAAACTAGGGGCTGGTTAGATAAAGAAACAACTACGAGTGTCTCACGAGTGTGGAAAAGTGGTGGTAGGAGTTGCGGAATTGTCCCTAAGCAATTGACTACGTTACTAGATCGATAACAAGTATCATGTGGGAGAGGCCTGTTCTAGCATGTCATCCCTTACTTGGAATTCTATGCACTAATGATTGGAACTATTAGCAAGCGTCCACAACTACTAACGTTCATTAAGGTAAAACCCAACCATAGCAATAAGATATATTGGCCCCCCTTCAATCCCATATGCATCAATTTCTATGCTAGGTTTGAAGCTTCTGTCACTCTAGCCTGCCAATATATAGTCCTATCAACATATGACTAACCCTATGGTGTGATCCATGCACGCGATCATATGATGGGAACCAAAGGACAACAACATAGCCACAAGCAAATTAAACCAATCATAGCAATTCATCAACCACCGATAGGACAACGATAATCTACTCAGACATCATAGGATAGCAACACATCATTGGATAATAATATGTAGCATAAAGCACCATGTTCAAGTAGAGGGTACAACGGGTTGCAGGAGAGTGAACCGCTGAATATAGATGGGGGAATATGATGGAGATGTTGGTGAAGATGACGGAGGTGTTGAGGTAGATCGCCGTCACATGATGATGTCCCGGGCGGTGTTCCGGCGCCGCCGGGAGAGAGGGGGGAGAGCCCCCATCCTTCTTCTTCCTTGACATCCTCCCTAGATGGGAGAAGGGTTTACCCTTTGGTCCATGGTCTCCATGGCGGCGGAGGGGCAAGAGCCCCTCCGAGATTGGATCTCTCTCTCTGTGTCCTTCTGTTTCTGCGCTCCCAGATTCTTCCTTTCACCGTTTCTTAAATTCCGGGAGATCTGTAACTCCGATTTGGCTGAAATTTTAACACAATTTTCTCCCGGATATTATCTTTCTTGCGGCGAAAGAAGGGCTCCAACCGCCTTAAGAAGTGGCCACAAGCCCCCCTGCCACAGGCCCACCCCTGGCCGCGGCGACATGGATTGTGGGCACTCCGTGCATCGCCTCGCGTTGATTCTTCTTCCCAAAAATCATAAATATTCCAAAAAAATCCCATAAGTTTTTATTACGTTTGGACTTCGTTTGGTATGGATATTCTGCGAAACAAAAAACATGCAACAAACAGGAACTGGCACTGGGCACTGGATCAATATGTTAGTCCCAAAAATAGTATAAGAAGTTGCCAAAAGTATATGAAAGTTGTAGAATATTGGCATGAAACAATAAAAAATTATAGATACGACGGAGACGTATCAACATCCCCAAGCTTAATTCCTGGTCGTCCTCGAGTAGGTAAATGATAAAAAAATAATTTTTTATGTGGAATGCTACCTAGCATAATCTTGATCATATAATCTAATCATGACATGAATACAAAAACACGAGTGATTCGAAGCAATAGTCTATCATTTGACATGAAGACAATAATATTTCAAGCATACTAACAAAGCAATAATGTCTTCTCAAAATATCATGGCCAAAGAAAGTTATCCCTACAAAATCATATAGTCTGGCTATGCTCCATCTTCCCCACACAACGTATTTAAATCATGCACAACCCCGGTTTTAGCCAAGCGATTGTTTCATACTTTAGTGTTCTCAAACCTTTTCAACTTTCACGCAATACATGAGCGTGAGCCATGGACATAAAACTATAGGTGGAATAGAATATGGTGGTCGTGGAGAAGACAAAAAAGGAGGAGATAGTCTCACATCAACTAGGCGTATCAACGAGCTATGGAGATGCCCATCAATAGATATCAATGTGAGTGAGTAGGGATTGCCATGCAACAGATGCACTAGAGCTTATAAGTGTATGAAAGCTCACAAAAGAAACTAGTGGGTGTGCACCCAACTTGCTTGCTCACGAAGACCTAGGGCAATTTTGAGGAAGCCCATCATTGGAATATACAAGCCAAGTTATATAATGAAAATTTCCCACTAGTATATGGAAGTGACAACATATGAGACTCTCTGTCATGAAGATCATAGTGCTATTTGAAGCACAAGTGTGGAAAGAGGATAGTAGAAATTGTCCCTTTTCTCTTTTCTCTCATTTTTTTGTGGGCTCTTTGGCCTCTTTTTTTTTGGTGGGCATCTTTGGCCTCTTTTTTTATAAATGGGCTTCGCTGACCTCTCTTATTTCCTCACATGGGACAATGCTCTATTAATAATGATCATCGCACTTACAACTCAATACTTAGAGCAATGACGACTCTATATGAAATGCCTTCGGTAGTGTACCGTGACAATGATCTAGCATATCAATGACATAAAAAAACGGACAAGCCATGGAAACATCATGCTAGCTATCTTACAATCATGCAATGGCAATATGGAAGTGGTGGCACATGTCATGAGACGGAACGGTGGTAGTTGCATGGCAATATATCTTGGAATGGCTATGAAAATAGCATAATAGGTAGGTATGGTGGCTGTTTTGAGGGAGGCTATATGGTGGGTGTAATGCACCGGCGAAAGTTGCGCGGTACTAGAGAGGCTAGCAATGGTGGAAGGGTGAGAGTGCGTATAATCCATGGACTCAACATTAGTCATAAAGAACTCACATACTTATTGCAAAAGTCTATTAGTCATCGAAACAAGGTACTACACACATGCTCCTAGGGGAAAGGTTGGTAGGAGTTAACCATCGCGTGATCCCGACCTCCACACAAAGGATGACAATCAATAAATAAATCATGCTCCGACTTCATCACATAACGTTTCAACATACGTGCATGCTACGAGAATCACAAACCTTAACACAAGTATTTCTAAAAATACACAATTACTCACTAGCATGACTCTAATATCACATATTCATGTCGCAAAACTGTTGCAAAGAATCAAACATATCATATTCAGTGATCTACAATTTTTATGTAGGATTTTATGACTAACCATGTGAATGACCAACTCCTGTTAACTCTCTAAATATGTATAAGTGAAGCATGAGAGTTTAATTCTTTCTACAAAAGATATGCCCCGCTCTAACAAATATAAGTGAAGCAAAAGAGCATTCTACAAATGGCGGTTTTCTATGTGTAGGGAAACAGGCAATCCAAACTTCAAAAGATATAAGTGAAGCACAAGAAGCATTATATAAAGCCAACCAAGGACTATCTCATACCAGCATGGTGCATAAAAGAAAAAGGAAAAATAAACACAAAAGACGCTCCAAGCATTTGCACATATCATGTGACGAATTAAAATATAGCTCCGAGTAAAATTACCGATAGATTGTAGACGAAAGAGGGGATGCCTTCCGGGGCATCCCCAAGATTAGATGCTTGAGTCTTCCTTGAATATTACCTTGGGGGTGCCTCGGGAATCCCCAAGCTTAGGCTCTTGCCTCTCCTTATTCCTTCATCCATCGTGCTCTCACCCAAAACTTGAAAACTTCAATCACACAAAACTCAACAAAACTTCGTGAGATCCGTTAGTATAATAAAATAAATCACCACTTCAAGTACTGTTGTGAACTCATTCTAAATTCATATTAGCATTATATCTCCTGTAATCCAACTTCACCATAGTTCATACCCCCCGATACTCCCATAGATTCATCAAAATAAGAGAACAATGCATAGAAAACAGAATCTGTCAAAACAGAATAGTCTGTAGCAATCTGTATATTCCGTATACTTTTGATATCTCACAAAATCTGAAAAATTACTAACGTCTGGAAAATTTGCATATCAATCATCATCAAAAAGAATCAACTCAAAATCTCTTCCATAATAAAAATGAAAATTAATTTCGTGGGCAGAAAGTTTCTGTCTTTTCTCAGCGTGATCAAACAACTATCACCCAAACTAATCGTAAAGGCTTTACTTGGCACATTATTTTTAAAAACACAAAGGAATTGTACAAGGGGATAATTATTTTTGTGAAAAACTTCCATGGAAAATTCTACATTGTTTCCATGAGCATGAACACAAGTGTTCAAGGTCGACCCTCACTTCCGCAATGCATTACCTTTCAATCGCTTCTCTTTTTGAAAAAGTTTTAAGTTCCCCTCTATATTTTTTTTGTTTCTAAACTAAATAAAAGCACTCAACAGAAATAAATGACTCTCTAAAACTTCCAGGTTGTCTCCCAGGCAGCGCTTTCTTTAAATCCATTAAGCTAGGCATAAAGTGCTCAAGTAATGGATCCACCCGGATCCCAAGGTATATCAAAGCCAATTTTAATTAGCAATGATTTGAAATTTAGTAGTGAGCACAAGGTAACATATATCATGCAATGACGAAGTATAACTCTCTTCCTATGCATTGGAATGTCATAGAAGAACAATTCATGCACACCAAGTAAAGGCCAATACATAGCATAAGCAGTTTCTTGCAATTTTATCGTATTGGGAACATAGAGAGGTGGAGATGTAGTTCCTCTCTTATAATAATTGCAAGTAGGAGCAGCAAGCACATGCATATTATATTCATCAAAATCATCATGTGTAACATAAGGGACTATAGCTAGCTCATCTTCATAAGCATCATTCATATTGGCATCATGGCTACAAGCATAGCAAGCACCAAGTTCATCAAAAATGGTATTTCAAACGAATCCAAGGGATCATAGCATTCATCCTTCGGTAAGAACGAAGGGAAATTAAATAATGTATGAGTAAAAGAGTTACTCTCATTAGAAGGTGGACACGGGTAGCTAGTCCGCTCTTCCTCCTTTTGTTCTTCGCTCTCCTCTTCATCTTTTTCATCTAATGAGCTCACAATTTCAGCATTTTCTTCTTCCATAGTTTCCTGCAAAATAATAGTCTCTTCTTGGGCAGCATAAGATTTCTCCATAAATCGTTCAATATGGGCATTATATTCATAATTAGTATAACAATAACGAAGCATAGCCAAAATTTCAGATCGGTAAGGAGCATCATCATTATCATCACACCTTTTAAACAGAGCCTCAATTTCATAAGCACCCATAAAAGCAACAAACTCTTTTATTTGATCCACATCATAGTAATCATATATACCATTAGCATAAGAAGCCAAGGTTCTATGATCATTAAATTCACAAGAAAAGGGAAGGTGTGGAGCCTTCATCCTAGAGCAACAAGTAACACCATATCTCCTGCATAGTTCCCAAGCATACCATTTCAACAAATGGATTTGATCCCATAAAAGTTTCCCTTTCTGAGTCAAGCGATAATCCCTAAAGTATTCACGTTGATCCAACGTGTATCCCATTATACAATTGAATGGGGCTTTCTCAGGATTATTAAAGAAGTGCATAATATTTTTCACATAACGAGCCTCGAGGGTTTTAGGAGGTTCCCCATCTCCATGAGTAGCAAGTACACCTAATTGTTTTGGTATTTCGTGTTCCATATCCATAACTAAAGATAGAGAACAACTTAGAACAGCAAATAAATCTACTTAGTGATAAAGCAAACAAGCACACACGAGGATATTCACCCCACGCTATTGCTCCCCGGAAACGGCGCCAGAAAAAGGTCTTGATAACCCACAAGTATAGGGGATCAATTGTAGCCTTTCTCGATAAGTAAGAGTGTCGAACCCAACAAGGAGCTAAAGGTAGGCCAAATATTCCCTCAAGTTCTATCGACCACCGATACAACTCTACGCACACTTTACGTTCGCTTTACCTAGAACAAGTATGAAACTAGAAGTACTTTGTAGGAGTGAAAGGATAGGCTGCAAGAAAGTAAAGAACACGTAAATAAAACTAGGGGCTGTTTAGATAAAGAAACAACTACGAGTGTCTAACGAGTGTGGAAAAGTGGTGGTAGGAGTTGCAGAATTGTCCCTAAGCAATTGACTACGTTACTAGATCGATAACAAGTATCATCTGGGAGAGGCCTCTGCTAGCATGTCATCCCTTACTTGGAATTCTATGCACTTATGATTGGAACTATTAGCAAGCGTCCGCAACTACTAACGTTCATTAAGGTAAAACCCAACCATAGCAATAAGATATATCGGTCCCCCTTCAATCCCATATGCATCAATTTCTATGCTAGGTTTGAAGCTTCTGTCACTCTAGCCCGCCAATACATAGTCCTATCAACATACGACCAAACCTATGGTGTGATCCACGCGCGCGATCATATGATGGGCACCAAAGGACAGCAACATAACCACAAGCAAATTAAACCAATCATAGCAATTCATCAATCACCGATAGGACAATGATAATCTACTCAGACATCATAGGATAGCAACACATCATTGGATAATAATATGTAGCATAAAGCAGCATGTTCAAGTAGAGGGTAAAACGGGTTGCGGGAGAGTGAACCGCTGAATATAGATGGGGGAAGATGATGGAGATGTTGGTGAAGATGACGGAGGTGTTGGTGTAGATCGCCGTCACACGATGATGTCCCGGGCGGCGTTCCGGCACCGCCGGGAGAGAGGGGTAGAGATCCCCCTCCTTCTTCTTCTTACTTGACCTCCTCCCTAGATGGGAGAAGAGTTTCCCCTCTGGTCCATGGTCTCCATGGCGGCGGAGGGGCGAGATCCCCTCCAAGATTGGATCTCTCTCTGTGTCCTTCTGTTTCCGCGCTCCCAGATTCCGCCTTTCATCGTTTCTTAAATTACCGGAGATCCGTAACTCCGAATGGGCTGAAATTTTAACACGATTTTCTTCCGGATATTATCTTTCTTGCGGCGAAAGAAGGACTCCAACCTCCTTAAGGAGTGGCCACAAGCCCCCTGCCGTGGGCCCACCCCCTCGCCGCGACGACAAGGCTTGTGGGCACTCCGTGCATCGCCTCGCGTTGATTCTTCTTCCCAAAAATCATAAATATTCCAAAAAAATCCCCGTAAGTTTTTATTACGTTTGGACTTCGTTTGGTATGGATATTCTGCGAAACAAAAAACATGCAACAAACAGGAACTGGCACTGGGCACTGGATCAATATGTTAGTCCCAAAAATAGTATAAAAAGTTGAAAAAAGTATATTAAAGTTGTAGAATATTGGCATGAAACAATCAAAAATTATAGATACGACGGCGACGTATCAACAGGCGGCCTACCCACATCTAAATAAAACCGCACGTCAAGTTTCAACCCAACCAGGGGAGGTTTTGACGATGCCTCGGCGCGTGCGTGTGTGGTCGGGCTCAGAACGGACAACGACGAGAACCCGCAACTAACAACGAATGAAAGTTTGAAAACTGGCGGCAACGGAGTGCCGATGCAATGCGGATGATGTGCATGATGCGATGATGATGCGTCAAATAAAAATAATCACACGATGAAAACAGAAAGAAAAGGGGAATCTTCTGGAACGTCGGTCTCGGGCTGTCATACGATGCGCGTGGGAAATGGTTCCAAGGTTGATGCAATCTCCATCGGCACAGTTTCACTTCAGTTACCATGAGGATTAGTTATGAACTTAAATAATTGTTATTTAGTCCCTGCGTTAAGCATGAACATTATATCTGGATCTTGTTTATTGTGAGACGGTTACTCGTTTAAGTCTGAGAATAATGGTTGTTCTATTTCTATGAGTAATATCTTTTATGATCATGCACCCAATGTGAGAGGATTGTTCATATTGAATCTTGATAGCGATGATACACATATACATAACATTGAGACCAAAAGAATTAGAGTTACAATGATAGCGCCATGTTTTTGTGGCACTACCGCTTAGGTCATATTGGTGTAAAGCGCATGAAGAAACTCCATTCCGATGGACTTTTGGAGTCACTTGACTTTGATTCACTTGACACGTGTGAACCATGCCTCATGGTCAAGATGACTAAGACTCCGTTCTCCGGAACAATGGAGCGTGCAAGTGATTTGTTGGAAATCATACATACCGATGTGTGCGGTCCGATGAGTGTGGAGGCGTGCGGAGGATATCGTTATTTTCTCACCTTCACTAACGATTTGAGTAGATATGGGTATGTCTACTTGATGAAGCACAAGTCTAAAACGTTTGAGAAGTTCAAGCAATTTCATAGTGAAGTTGAAAATCATCGTAAGAAGAAGATCAAGTTCCTACGGTCTGATTGTGGGGGTGAATATCTGAGTTTCGAGTTTGGTGCTCACTTAAGACTGATACGTCTCCATCGTATTTACTTTTCCAAACTCTTTTGCCCTTGTTTTGGACTCTAATTTGCACGATTTGAATGGAACTAACCGGACTAACGCTGTTTTCAGCAGAATTGCCATGGTGTTGTTTTTGCGCAGAAATAGAAGTTCTCGGAATGACCTGGAACTTTACGAGGATTTTTTGTGGAATATATAAAAAATACTGGCGCAAGAATTACCTGGAGGGACGGAGCGAGGAGCCCACAAGCCCAGGAGGCGCGGGCCCCCCTGGCCGCGCCTGGCAGGCTTGTGGGGCCCTCGGGGCTCCGCCGCCTCCAACTCCAGCTCTATTTAGTCCCTTTCGCCCAGAAAAAAATCAGGGAGAAGAGTTCATCGCGTTTTATGATACGGAGCCCCCGCCACCACCTGTTCTTCCTCTAGAGGGCATATCTGGAGTCCGTTCTGGGCTTCGGAGAGGGGGAATCGACGCCTTCATCATCGCCAACCATCTTTCATCGCCAATTCCATGATGCTCTTCACCGTTCATGAGTAATCTCATCATAGGCTTGCTGGACGGTGATGTGTTGGATGAGATCTATCATGTAATCGAGTTAGTTTTGATGGGGAGTGATCCCTAGTATCCACTATGTTCTGAGATTGATGTTGCTACTACTTTGCTATGCTTAATGCTTGTCACTAGGGCCCGAGTGCCATGATTTCAGATCTTAACCTATCATGTTTTCATCAATATATGTGTGTTCTTGATCCTATCTTGCAAGTTGCAGTCACCTACTATGTATAATGACCCGACAACCCCGGAGTGACAATAGCCGGAACCACTCCCGGAGATGACCATAGTATGAGGAGTTCATGTATTCACTAAGTGCTAATGCTTTGTTCCGGTTCTCTATGAAAATGAGAACCTTAATATCCCTTAGTTTCCATTAGGACCCCGCTGCCACGGGAGGGATGGACAATAGATGTCATGCAAGTTCTTTTCCATAAGCACGTATGACTAGATACGGAATACATGCCTACATTACATTGACGAACTGGAGCTAGTTACATATCTCCCCATGTTATAACTGCTACATGATGAATGTCATCCGGCATAATTATCCATCACCGATACAATTCCTACGAGTTTTTCCTATTGGTCCTTGCTACATTACTTTGCCGCTACTGCTGTCACACCTGCTATTGTTACCGCTACTGCTGTTACCGTTGCTATTGTTGCTATCACGCTACTTTGCTACTGAAACTTTGCTGCAGATACTAAGTCTTTCAGGTGTGGTTGAATTGACAACTCAACTGCTAATACTCAAGAATATTCTTTTGCTTCCCCTTGTGTCGAATCAACAAATTTGGGTTGAATACTCTACCCTCAAAAACTGTTGCAATCCCCTATACTTGTGGGTTATAAGACTATTTTCTGGAGCCGTTGCCGTGGAGGCATAGCTCTATTCTCTGAGTCACTTGGGATTTACGTCTGTTGATCACTATGAGGAATCCGAGAGATCCAAAAACTAAAGTCTTTCCCTCAACTACGAGGACAGGTAAGGAACTGCCATCTAGCTCTGCACTTGATTCACCTTCAGTTATGAGTAAGTTTGCGACACCACCGCCTGCTAGAAATTATGATATGTCTCTTGTGCTTGATGATGCTACTTCTGCTATCCATGATGCTTGTGATGATGCTTTGCTTGATACTGCTTTGCCACTAGGTCCATTCCTAGATGCACAAATTGATAGAGTTGCTACTGAATGTGATGATACTTCTGAAACTGCTGAGATTATTGAAGTAGAACCTGCTATTTCACCTGTTAGAACTAGCTCTTCTAGATATGAATTGCGTGATATACCTAAGGGTTATGTTATGGAGGGAGAGGTAGCTGAGGACTTTCTTGCTTGTAAGGATAGCTATGATCTTGAGAAATTACTGCGCAAGTGGAAAGAAAAAATGTCTGAACGCTAGGATGAAATATGACCCTAAGTTTGCTACTTCGCCTATCTTTGTGACCGATAGGGATTATGAATTCTCTGTCGATCCCAAGTTAATCACTTTGGTCGATTATGATCCTTTTCATGGTTATGAGTTTGAAACGGTTGTCGCACATCTTACTAAGCTGCACGATATAGCCACCCTATTCACGAGTGAGGAAAAGATCCGCCACTACTATATCCTTGAGCTGTTTCCTTTCTCGCTAAAGGATGATGCTAAGACTTGGTTCACTATTCTTGCTCCTGGTTGTGTGCGTAGTCCCTAGGATATGATCTACTACTTGTCTGAGAAATATTTTCCTGCCCATAAGAAACAAGCTGCCTTGCAGGATATATATATAACTTTGTGAAAGTTGAAGAACAGAGTCTCCCACATGCTTGGGGGAGGCTTGTCCAGCTACTGAATGCTTTGCCTGATCACCCTCTTGAGAAAAATGAAATACTTGATATCTTCTATAATGGACTAATCGATGCTTCTAGGGACCACGTGGATAGTTGTGCTGGTTCTGTTTTCAGGGAACGAATTGTGGAACAAGCTCAGATTCTATTGAATAATATCTTGTCCAATGAGAATGCTTGGACTATTCCCGAACCACCTCCGAAGCTGACTCCGAAGAAAAGAGGTATCCTATTCCTCAGTCCTGAAGATATGAAAGACGCTAAGCAATCTATGCAAGAGAAAGGCATTAAATCTAAAGATGTTAACAATCTACCACCTATCGAAGAGATCCATGGTCTTGATAACTGATACGTCTCCATCGTATCTACTTTTCCAAACTATTTTGCCCTTCTTTTGGACTCTAATTTGCATGATTTGAATGGAACTAACCTGGACTGACGCTGTTTTCAGCAGAATTGCCTTGGTGTTATTTTTGTGCAGAAATCAAAGTTCTCCAAACGTCCTGAAAATCTACGGGGAGAAGTTTTGGAAAATATAAAAAATATTTGCGCCAAGTTCCACCTGAGGGGGTGGGCTAGTGGGCCACAAGCCTTGGCTCCGCCACCCCCTGGTGGCGGTGGGTAGGCTTGTGGGGCCCACACGCCTCTGCCGCCCCCAACCTCGGGTCTATAAGTCCCCTTTCGTCCCAGAAAAAAAATAAAAAGAGAAGTTTTCGCCGCGTTTGCAATACGGAGGCGCCGCCACCACCTGTTCTTCATCTGGAGGGCAGATCTGGAGTCCGTCTTGGGCTCTATAGAGGGGATATCGTCGCCATCATCATCATCAACCTTCTTCCCTCTCCAATTCCATGAAGCTCTTCGTCGTCCGTGAGTAATCTATTTGTAGGCTCGCTGGGCGGTGCTGAGTAGGATGAGATCTATCATGTAATCGAGTTAGTTTTGATGGGGATTGATCCCTAGTATCCACTATGTTCTGAGATAGATGTTGCTACTACTTTGCCATGCTTAATGCTTGTCACTAGGGCCCGAGTGCCATGATTTCAGATCTGAAATTATTATGTTGTCACCAATATATGTGTGTTTTAGATCCGATCTTGCAAGTTGTAGTTACCTACTATGTGTTATGATCTGGCAACCCCGGAGTGACAATAACCGGAACCACTCCCGGTGATGACCATAGTTTGAGGAGTTCATGTGTTCCCCAAGTGCTAATGCGTTGGTCCGGTTCTTTATTAAAAGGAGAACCTTAATATCCCGTAGTTTCCTTTTGGACCCCGCTGCCACGGGAGGGATGGACAATAGATGTCATGCAAGTTCTTTTCCCTAAGCACATATGATGACACACGGAATGCATGCCTACATCACATTGACGAATGGGAGCTAGCCACATATCTCTCCATGTTATAGCTGTTGCATGATGAATATCATCCAAACAAATCACCGACCCATTGCCTATGAGTTTGTCCTACTATTGCTATTGTTGTTACTTGTTTTGCTCTGCTGCTCCTACTACTACTGTTGCTACTGCTGTTACTTGTCTTGCTCTGCTGCTACTGTTGCTACTACTGTCGCTTGGTACTGTTGCTACTTGCTACTGCTGTCACTACCACTGTTCCTTGACACTGCAGTTACTCGCTACTTCAATGTTATTACTTTGCTTGCAGATACTAATCTTTTAGTTGTGGTTGAATATGAGAATTCAACTGCTAATACTTGAGAGTATTCTCTCACCTCCCGTCGTGCGAATCAACAAATTTGGGTCGAATACTCTACCCTCGAAAACTGCTACGATCCCATGCGCTTGTGGGCCGTCAACAACATTCTTCTAGTTTCGATTGCCGAAGAGTGCTAACAGCATTCTTCTGGTTCCATTGCAAAGGGGAAGAACAGTTGGCATCAAGCATTTTTCTAGCGCCGTTGCCGGGGAGGTATTGCTATATTCTTTGAGTCACTTGGGATTTATATCTGCTGATCATTATGAAGAATCTGAAGGATCCGAAGACCAAAGTCTTGCCCTCAACTACGAGGGGAGGTAAGGAATTGCCATCTAGCTCTGCACTTGATTAACCTTCAGTTATGAGTAAGTTTGCGACATCACCTCCTGCTAGAAATCTTGATTTGTCGCCTGTGCTTGATGATGCTTATGATGCTACTGCTAGAGATGCTATGCTTGATACTATGCCTGATGATGCTATGCTTGATACTATGCCTGATGCTATGCCTGATACTGCTAGAGATGCTATGCTTGATACTGCTTTGCGTGATGATGCTAGAGATGCTATTTTGCTTGATGATGCTATGCTTGATACTGCTAGAGATACTACTTTGCCTGATGTTCCACTAGGGGTATTCCTTGATGCTCATATTGCTAGTTACTGCCAATGCTCGTGATGCTTCTGAAACTGCCGATACTATTGAGATAGAACCTGCTTTTGCTCCTGCTAGATCTAGCTCTCCTAGATATGAATTGCCTGATATATCTGAGGGTTACGTTATGGAGGGAGAGATAGCTGAGGATTTTCTTGCGTGTAAGGATGCCTATGACGCTGAGAAATTACTTCTCAAGTGGAAGGAAAAACCTCGGGAAGCTAAGATGAAATATGACCCAAAGTTTGCCACTTCGCCTATCTTTATCACCGATAAGGATTATGAATTCTCTGTCGATCCTGAGATAATCTCTCTAGTCGAATCTGATCCTTTTCACGGTTATGAGTCTGAGACGGTCATAGCCCATCTTGCCAAACTACACGAAATAGCCAACCTTTTCACTAATGAGGAGAAGATCCGCCACTACTATATCCTTAAGCTGTTTCCTTTCTCTCTAATGGATGATGCTAAAGTCTGGTTCACCTCTCTTGCTCCTGGATGTGTGCGTAGTCCCCAGGAGATGGTCTATTACTTCTGTGAGAAATATTTCCCTGCCCATAAGAAGCAAGCTGCCTTGCAGGAAATATACAACTTTGCTCAACTCCAAGAAGAGAGGCTTCCACAAGCTTGGGGGAGGCTCGTCCAGCTACAAAATGCTTTGCGTGATCACCCTCTTAAGAAGAACGAGATACTTGATATCTTCTATAACGGACTTACCAATGCTTCTAGAGACCACCTAGATAGTTGTGCCGGTTGTGTTTTTAGGGAAGGAACTGTAGAACAAGCTGAGACCCTACTGAATAACATCTTGATCAACGATAATGCTTGGACTATTCCCGAACCACCTCCTAAGCCAACTCCAAAGAAAAGATGTATTCTATTCCTCAGTCCCGAAGATATGCACGAAGCCAAGAAATCCATGCAAGAGAAAGGCATTAGATCTGAAGATGTCAAAAATCTACCACCTATCGAAGAGATCCATGGTCTCAACAACCCGATACAGGTAGTAGAAGTGAATTCTCTGCGTAGGTTTGATGAGAGTGATATTCCTTTTGATAAACCTGCTAGCCTATGCTTTGATGAATTTGACAACTTTGTTGCCAAACAACAGAGTTTCAATGATTATGTTAGCAGACATTTGGAACAAAGTACTCGTATGCTTAGCCATTTAAGTGCTCGTGTAGACAGAAATGTCAATGATCTGAAGCTTCTGAGTAAACATGCCTCTATGGTTACTACTCAGGTAGAACAAGTACTTAAAGCTCAGAATGACGTGCTCAATGAATTAAATGACAACTGTGTCAGAGTCATTACTAGAGGAGGCAAAATGACTCAGGAACCGTTGTATCCTGAAGGTCATCCTAAGAGAATTGATCAAGATTCTAAAGGAATCAATGCTGATACACCCAGTCATCCTAAGGAGAAGAAGAAGGATGATAGAAGCCTACACGCCAGTTCACCAAATACTGTCACACCTGAAGAACCTGATGATATTTCTGCGTCTGATGCAGAAACACAATCTGGTGATGAACATGAACCTGGTGACAATATGGACAGTGATGTTCATAATATGCTCAACCTAGAAATGATGAGGATGTGGAGATTGAACCTTCCGTTAATCCTGATAACCCACAACCTAAGAGATACGATAAGAATGACTTCACTGCTAGGAAGCATGGTAAAGAAAGAGAGCCATGGGTTCAGAGACCTATGCCCGTTCCTCCTAAGCCATCCAAGAAAAAAGATGATGGGGATTTTGAGCGCTTCGTTGAGATGATAAGACCCGTCTTTCTGCAGATGCGATTAACTCATATGCTCAAGATGTCTTCGTATGCCAAGTACATGAAAGATATCATAACTAATAAACGGAAGATACCAGATCTTGAGATCTCCACCATGCTTGCCAATTACACTTTTAAAGGTGGAACTCCTAAGAAACTTGGTGATCCCGGAGTGCCCACTATACCTTGCTCTATTAAATGAAACTACGTAAGAACTGCCTTATGTGACCTTGGAGCCGGTGTTAGTATTATGCCGCTCTCTCTTTATCATAGACTTGAATTGGATAAGTTGACACCCACTGAAATTTCTCTGCAAATGGCCGACAAATCAACTGCTTTCCCTATCGGCATTTGCGAGGATGTGCCTGTTGTGGTTGCTAACACCACTATCTTAGCAGACTTTGTTATCTGGGATATTCCCGAGGATGATGCCATGGATGCCATCCTCGGAAGACCGTTTTTAAACACTGCAGGGGCTGTTATAGATTGCAACAAAGGCAATATCACTTTCCACGTCAACGGTAATGAGCACACAGTGCACTTTCCGAAGAAACGATATCAAGTACATTGCATCAATGCTATCGAAAAGACTTCATCGATTCTTATTGGGAGCTTTGAATGCCCTATTCCTCGTGTCAAGATGAAATATAATTTGCTTGTTGGGGAGATACATATCCCCATTGAGGTGACTTAGTGGCTATTCGAAAATTCTCCATTCTCTCTTGCGACTCGAGAAGGTTTTGTCATAAGGACTTGATCAATCCCATTGACGGATTTCTTTCGATGACCATGAAACGAATGAATCAAAGAGTCACATACCTCTGTTTTGAGCTTTCATTTTCTTTTGCTTAGAAGAAAAATGATAGAATTAGTTTATTTTTTCCTGTTTTCTGTTTTAGCGTCCCGGAGAAAAATACCTCGAAAATAAAAGTTCTCCGATGGTCTTGGAAATTTAGTATGATTTTTCCTGGAATTTTTAAAAATTTCTGGGCCTAAGAGCTGGCCTGGGGGCCAGACTAGTGGGCCACAAGCCCTGCCACCGCCACCTACCCCCCTGGTGGTTGGGTGAAAGCTTGTGGGGCCCAGAGGCACCCCGTCCACTCATTCCAGCTCTCAGCCTCTTCTTCCACCTCCAGAAAAAATTGTTTCGCAACTCAAACCCGTGTTCTTGCTCATTTGGCTGTGATTGTCGATCTCCTTGCTCAAAGCACCATTCTCCGAACCGTTTTGGGGAAATTACTCCTTGGTAAGTGACTCCTCCATTGGTCCAACTAGTTTTTGCTCTAGTGCTTTATCCTTCGCGTATTCTTGCTACGTTGGTGACCCTGTTCTTGAGCTTGAATGGTTGATTTTAGCTGGTCCCAAGTAGTTTTAGCGCGTGATACGGTCTCTAGGCACTAGTAGGAGTAGTTGCTACAAGTTGGGTTAATATTTATGCACTTTTCTTTCGAAGTCTCTAAAAATTTCAGAATTTTTCAGAGCTAGAAAAAGGAAAAGATGAGGAGGTTCTTGAGAGGCTCTTCAAGCCGTAACCCCAAGGAGGATGAGAAGAACCACCCCAAGTATGTAGTCCCTCGAGTCACAAAAGTTCGAGCATGCGAGTGGCTAAGTGATGAATTTTTGCGCGCCGCCGGACTTTATGAAGTCTTTTATTACTTGGTGGAGAACGCAGGTCTTACTGCGTTCGTTGAAGATAAGTGTCCACAACACCTCCTCCTCACCAATACTTTCGTTCAAAGCTTCAACTTTTATCCGAGGAAGAATCCTCCCATGGTTGTGTTCATGATATACGATGTTCCCCAGTACATGACATTACAAGATTTTTGCAATGTATGCAAATTATCTTATGTTGGGGATATCCGTGACCCTCGTCCACGGGACTTGGAGGATTTCATTGGTACTATTGCTGTTGGAGAGGAGAGAGGATTGTCTCGCGCTAGAATTGCTAGCATACATTTTCCTGTGCTTCGGTACTTCTCAATATTTGTGGGAAAATGTTTGATTGGCCGTGGGGAGGCTGGATCACTTAGTTCTCGAGACCTTGTGGTTTTGCGCGAAGGCCTTTATAACGATAAGGCTTATAGCTTGGGCGCTATAGTAGCTCAACGGTTGAACCTGAACCGTTCTAAAGGTGTCGTCTATGGAGGTATCTACGCTACCCATCTTGCCAGACCTTTGAGATACCCATTAGACTGGGAGAGGAAGGAGAGATGCTTCTCCCTAAGAAATATCTACATTATGACAGCATGGTTCGCCATGACTTTCTGGATAGAGATGCTAGAAGACGGATGATTTATAACCTGGTATTTAGTCAGGGTACTCGAGAGACTATTACTTTGCCTGCTCCTTCCTTGTTCGATCTTCATGCAGGCAGGTACACTATTATGCCCGCGGACATCTACGCATATTGGGGCTTGGCCCAACCACAGGCGCCCGTGCCCGAGCCGCCACTTGAGTACCAGACGCCAGTTTATCAATGCGAGCCATAGGAGCTCACACAGCAGTGGCATCCACAGTCTGCTCCGGAGTATCCTGGAGCTGGTTATTTCCCACCTTGGGAGTAGACCAAGCTAGGCCAAAAGCCTAAGCTTGGGGGAGTACGTGTTCTCACCGACTTTACATTCGTGCTTATGCTTTCACCTTGTTAGCCGGTGTTTACACTTTGCCACTGTATTATCCATGCTAGTTTATTTTTGTTTTCTTGTTTTGTGTCCTTTTGAGAAAACCCAAAAATATTTTTCTTTCTTCTTTTGCTTGTTGGGAGCTTTCTCGTGTAAATAGTTTTCTTTTTCTTTGTGTCAAGGTAGAAGATATTGGTTACAATGTTTAGTGGTTCTTGCATGCTTACCTATTTAGCTTCAAAAAGCCATATTACTTTGTCTTCTCCTTTGTGTTTGCCTGCAGATTCAACTCAGTCCAATGCGCTTATTATTGTTCACATCGTTCGATTGTGCAAATGAAAGGCAACAATGATGATATATGATGAAGTGTCTGAGACTGAAAAGCTGGTATGAACTCTATCTATTTTGTTTTTGTAAATATGACTAGCTTATCGACCCAGATTTAGCTTTGTTGTGAGAGAACCATGTTTGCAATGACAACTTAGAGATCATAGTTTCTGATGCCATGCTTATTTAGCTGAGAGCTTATAATGGTTTGTCTTGAATGCCAACATAGATTTTGAGATGACTATGATGTAGTATGATAGGATGGTATTCTCCTTTGAATATTTCAAGTGGCTTGACTTGGCGCATGTTCATGCATGTAGTTGAAACAAAATCAACATAGCCTCTATGATGTTGATGTTCATGGTGATTTATATCCTGTTCATGCTTGCATTCAAAGTTAGTCAAGCTCATTGCATCTTGATGACTGTTGTCGCTGTTGGGGAACGTCGCAAGGGAAACAAAAATTTTCCTGCGCGCACGAAGACCTATCATGGTGATGTCCATCTACGAGAGGGGATGAGTGATCTACGTACCCTTGTAGATCGTACAGCAGAAGCGTTAGAGAACGCGGTTGATGTAGTGGAACGTCCTCACGTCCCTCGATCCGCCCCGCGAACAATCCCGCGATCAGTCCTACGATCTAGTACCGAACGGACGGCACCTCCGCGTTCAGCACACGTACAGCTCGACGATGATCTCGGCCTTCTTGATCCAGCAAGAGAGACGGAGAGGTAGAAGAGTTCTCCGGCAGTGTGACGGCGCTCCGGAGGTTGGTGATGATCTTGTCTCAGCAGGGCTCCGCCCGAGCTCCGCAGAAACGCGATCTAGAGGAAAAACTATGGAGGTATGTGGTCGGGCAGCCGTGAGAAAAAGTCGTCTCAAATCAGCCCTAAAACCTCCGTATATATAGGTGGGAGGGAGGGGAGGAGGCAGCCTCAAAACCTAAAGGTTTGGCCGAAATTGGAGGTGGAGGAGTCCTACTCCAATCCTACTTGGAGTAGGATTCCACCTTCCCACTTGGAAACTCTTTCCACCTTGTGTTTTTTCCTTCTCAAACCTTATGGGCCTTAGTGGGAACTTATTCCAGCCCACTAGGGGCTGGTTTATCTCTTCCCATAGCCCATGAGACCCCTTGGGGCGTGACACCCCTCCCGATGGTCCCCGGCACCCCTCCCGGCACTCCCGGTACACTACCGATGAGCCCGAAACTTTTCCGGTAATGCACGAAAACCTTCCGGTAACCAAATGAGGTCATCCTATATATCAATCTTCGTTTCCGGACCATTCCGGAAACCCTCGTGACGTCCGTGATCTCATCCGGGACTCCGAACAACATTCGGTAACCAACCATATAACTCAAATACGCATAAAACAACGTCGAACCTTAAGTGTGCAGACCCTGCGGGTTCGAGAACTATGTAGACATGACCCGAGAGACTCCTCGGTCAATATCCAACAGCGGGACCTGGATGCCCATATTGGATCCTACATATTCTACGAAGATCTTATCGTTTGAACCTCAGTGCCAAGGATTCGTATAATCCCGTATGTCATTCCCTTTGTCCTTCGGTATGTTACTTGCCCGAGATTCAATCGTCAGTATCCGCATACCTATTTCAATCTCGTTTACCGGCAAGTCTCTTTACTCGTTCCGTAATACAAGATCCCGCAACTTACACTAAGTTACATTGCTTGCAAGGCTTGTGTGTGATGTTTTATTACCGAGTGGGCCCCGAGATACCTCTCCGTCACACGGAGTGACAAATCCCAGTCTTGATCCATACTAACTCAACTAACACCTTCGGAGATACCTGTAGAGCATCTTTATAGTCACCCAGTTACGTTGCGACGTTTGATACACACAAAGCATTCCTCCGGTGTCAGTGAGTTATATGATCTCATGGTCATAGGAATAAATACTTGACACGCAGAAAACAGTAGCAACAAAATGACACGATCAACATGCTACGTCTATTAGTTTGGGTCTAGTCCATCACATGATTCTCCTAATGATGTGATCCCGTTATCAAGTGACAACACTTGCCTATGGCCAGG
The DNA here is from genome assembly GCF_904849725.1 of Hordeum vulgare subsp. vulgare. NCBI lineage: Eukaryota > Viridiplantae > Streptophyta > Magnoliopsida > Poales > Poaceae > Hordeum > Hordeum vulgare. Next base: position 208,633,256 of record NC_058519.1, on the reverse strand, counting down.
AAACCTTGACCATCTTTGATCAACGAGCTAGTCAACTAGAGGCTTACTAGGGACAGTGTTTTGTCTATGTATCCACACAAGTATTGTGTTTCCAATCAATACAATTATAGCATGGATAATAAACGATTATCATGAACTAAGAAATATAATAATAACTAATTTATTATTGCCTCTAGGGCATATTTCCAACAGTCGCTCTCTAGTTGGTCTCTTCCGAGTCTTTTGCTAGCCTTCACTTGTACTAAGCGGAATACTGCTTGTGCATCCACTTCCATAAACCCAAAAGTTTTTCCATGAGAGTCCACCATACCTACCTATTTGCGGTATCTACCTTCCGTTCCAAGTAAATTTGCATGTGCCACTCTCTAAACCTTCAAGAAATAATCTGTTTTGCATGCCCGAACCGCTCATGTGGTGACAGGGGGCTATTGGTATCTTCCATGCTAGGAGTGTTATCCTCGACATGTGTTTATTCACAGTCATTCACGAGAAATGGGCCGGTAATTGGAATGCCCAGTTCCACGCTTAAATCGAAAACATAACTGTAAAACAAGACTCCCCCCGGATTGATGTTAGTATGGACGGTACCCGAGGATTCAGCTAGCCGTGGAGTGTGATTGATTGGTGGTGGGGGAGTTAAAACTTTACTTTTCTGTTTGGGAACCGCCTATAACATGAGTAGCATGGAAGATATCGAGAACTCTTGGTCATTGCGTTGACAATGAAAGCATGGCACCCAAAATTATTATCTCTGTTTTCAAAGCTTGAGCTCTAACACCTCTACAAATCAATGCTTCCCTCTGCGAAGGGCCTGTCTATTTATTTTCCCATTGAGTCATCCTCCTCTTATTTAAGCACCAATTAGAGAGCACCTCTGTCATTTTTATGCTTTGCTTTCGATTGATTTGAGTATGACTATGACTGGATCTTCGTTGCTATGAATTACAATGTTTAGTCAGCCCTTGATCTTTGAAAGTGCTCTCCATTTATGTTTTGCGGTCTCAGAAAGAGCTAGCGAGATACCATCTATTCATATTGCTTCATGCTTGTTTTGATTGAAGTGTTGGTATTTCAAACTCATTATTATTTGCTCGTTAGCTGATTATGCCATTGATATTAGTTTACCTTGAGACCTTTGTGTCATTTGCTTATGTGGTTAACTTGTGATCTTGCTTAAATTCTGGTTATCAGTTAGACATAGTTGCAACAACAAGATCAAACAGAGTTTGTCAAAGTTTTTCTTTCTCTCCCAGTTTGCCAACTGAGTTGCTTGAGGACAAGCAAGGTTTTAAGCTCGGGGGAGTTGATACGTCTCCATCGTATCTACTTTTCCAAACTCTTTTGCCCTTGTTTTGGACTCTAATTTGCATGATTTGAATGGAACTAACCTGGACTGACGCCGTTTTCAGCAGAATTGCCTTGGTGTTATTTTTGTGCAGAAATCAAAGTTCTCCAAATGTCCTGAAAATCTACGGGGACCAGTTTTAGAAAATATAAAAAATATCTGCGCCAAGTTCCACCTCAGGGGGTGGGCCAGTGGGCCACAAGCCGTGGCTCCGCCACCACCCCCTGGTGGCGGTGGACAGGCTTGTGGGGCCCACACGGCTCTGCCGCCCCCAACCTCAGGTCAATAAGTCCCCTTTCGTCCCAGAAAAAAATAAAAAGAGAAGTTTTCGCCGCATTTGCGATATGGAGGCGCCGCCACCACCTGTTCTTCATCTGGAGGGCAGATCTGGAGTCCGTCTTGGGCTTCAGAGAGGGGAAATCGTCGCCATCGTCATCATCAACCTTCTTCCCTGTCCAATTCCATGAAGCTCTTCGTCGTTCGTGAGTAATCTATTCGTAGGCTTGCTGGGCGGTGATGAGTAGGATGAGATCTATCATGTAATCGAGTTAGTTTTGATGGGGATTGACCCCTAGTATCAACTATGTTCTGAGATTGATGTTGCTACTACTTTGCCATGCTTAATGCTTGTCACTAGGGCCCGAGTGCCATGATTTCAGATCTGAAATTATTATGGTATCACCAACATATGTGTGTTTTAGATCCGATCTTGCAAGTTGTAGTTACCTACTATGTGTTATGATCCGGCAACCCCGGAGTGACAATAACTGGAACCACTCCCGGTGATGACCATAGTTTGAGGAGTACATGTGTTCACCAAGTGCTAATGCGTTGGTCCGGTTCTTTATTAAAAGGATAACCTTAATATCCCGTAGTTTCCTTTTGGACTCCGCTGCCACGGGAGGGATGGACAATAGATGTCATGCAAGTTCTTTTCCCTAAGCACGTATGACGACACACGGAATGCATGCCTACATCACATTGACGAACAGGATCTAGCGACATATCTCTCCATGTTATAGTTGTTGCATGATGAATATCTTCCAAACAAATCACTAACCCATTGCCTACGAGTTTGTCCAACTGTTGCTACTGCTGTTACTTGTTTTGCTCTGCTGCTGTTGCTACTGTTGTTACTTGTCTTGCTCTGCTGCTATTGTTGCTACTACCGTCGCTTGCTACTGTTGCTACTTGCTACTGCTGTCACTACCACTGTTCCTTGCCGCTGCCGTTACTCGCTACTTTGTTGTTATTACTTTGCTTGCAGATACTAATCTTTCAGGTGTGGTTGAATCTGACAATTCAACTGCTAATACTTGAGATTATTCTCTCACCTCCCGTCGTGCGAATCAACAAATTTGGGTCGAATACTCTACCCTCGAAAACTGCTACAATCCCATGCGCCTGTGGGCCGTCAACAACATTCTTCTAGTTTCAATTGCCGGAGAGTGCAAACAGCATTCTTCTGGTGCCGTTGAAAAGGGGAAGAACAATTGGCATCAATAACCCGACACAGGTAGTAGAGGTAAATTCTCTTCGTAGATTCAATAAGAGTGATATTCCTTTTGATAAACCTCTAGCTTATGCTTAGATGAATTTGATAACTTTGTTGCCAAACAACAAAGTTTCAATGATTATGTTAGCAGACAATTGGAACAGAATGCTCGTATGCTTAGTCATTTAAGTGCTTATGTGGATAGAAATGTCAATGATCTTAATCTTTTGAGTAAACATGCCTCTATGGTCACTACTCAGGTAGAACAAGTACTTAAGGCTCAAAAAGACTTGCTCAATGAGTTGAATGACAATTCTGTTAGAGTTGTCACTAGAGGTGGTAGAATGACCCAGGAACCTTTGTATCCTGAGGGTCATCCTAAGAGAATTGAACAAGATTCTCAAGGAGTTAGCACTGAGGCACCTAGTCATCCTAGTATTAGGAAGAAAAAGAAAGATGATAGGAACTTGCATGCTAGCAACCCTGTTGCTGTTACACCCGAGAATCCAAACGATGTCTCTGTTTCTGAAGCCAAAACACAATCTGGTGATGAACATGAGCCTAATGATAATATCGGTAGTGGTGTTCATGATGATGCTCAACCTAGTAATGATAAGGATGTGGCGATTGAACCTAGTGTTGATCTTGATAATCCACAACCTAAGAATAGGAGATACGATAAGAACGACTTCATTGCTAGGAAGCATGGTAAAGAAAGAGAACCATGGGTTTAGAAACCCATGCCCTTTCCTCCCAAACCATCCAAGAAAAAGGATGATGAGGATTTTGAGCGCTTTGTTGAAATGATTAGACCCGTCTTTCTGCAAATGCGTTTGATAGATATGCCCAAAATGTCTCCTTATGCTAAGTACATGAAGGATATTGTGACTAATAAGAGGAGGATACCTGAGGTTGAGATTTCCATCATGCTCGCTAATTACACCTTCAAGGGTGGAACTCCTAAGAAACTAGGTGATCCCGGAGTGCCCACTATACCTTGCTCCATTAAAGGAAACTACGTTAGAACTGCTTTATGCGATCTTGGAGCCGGTGTTAGTTTTATGCCTCTCTCTCTTTATCGTAGACTTGAATTGGATAAGTTGACAAATCTCCCAGCAAATGGCCGACAAATCAACTGCTTTCCCTATCGGCATTTGCGAGGATGTGCCTGTTGTGGTTGCTAACGTTACTATCTTAACAGACTTTGTTATTCTGGATATTCCCGAGGATGATGCCATGTCGGTCATCCTTGGAAGACCCTTTTAAACATTGCAGGGGCTGTTATTGATTGCAACAAAGGCAATGTCACTTTCCATGTTAATGGTAATGAGCATACGGTGCACTTTCCGAAAAAACAATATCGAGTACATTGCATAAATGCTATTGAAAAAACTTCATCAATTCTTTTTGGGAGCTTTGAATGCCCTATACCTACTGTTAAGATGAAGTATGATTTGCTTGTCGGGGATGCACATCCACATTGAGGTAACCTAGTGACTATTCGAAAATTCTCCGATTTTATGCGATTCGAAAAAAGTTTGTCAAGGAGACTTGATCAACCTCATTGACAGATTTCTTTTGATGACCATGAGATGGATGACTCTAGGAGTCACAACCCTGTGTTCCAAACTTTTATTTTCTGTTCCTTAGAAGAAAAATGATAAATTTAGCTTTAGTTTTCCCTGTTTTCTGCTTTTTGCCTCCCTTAGAAAAGAGTCTCGAAAATAGAAGTTCTTCAAATGCCTTGAAAATCAAGTATGATTATTTCGGGAATTTTTGAAAAATTCTGAGACAAAGAGCTAGTCACGGGGATGCACCACTGGGCCACAAGCCAAGGAGGCGCGGTGTTAGGGAATATTTATGCCTAAGTAATTTTGGTGATCGATGACAGTACCGTAAAGGACTAATCGTGTGCATTAAGCTTTCAGATAATACAAGTCAACGACACAAGACGATTCGGCACCCTCCGTGGAACAGAAGCACGGTGTCCTCTACGATTCTCTTGGTCTTTGAGTCGTAGGAACGCCGTACTATTAAAAGGGGATCCGTAGTGGAAAGGTTTGGGTGGAATCAATTTTGCACGCACACACTTTATCTCCATCCCCTTTTCCCTGCAAATTTGGAGCTGTTCCCATCTGTGGTTTATCTCTTCTTGCAAAAAGGTCTCCTAGTGGTAGTACCGCTGTCCCTAGCGGTAGTACCGCTGGGCCTAGCGGTAGTACCACTAGAGCTGGTGGTAGTACCACTAGCCCTAGCGGTAGTACCGCTAGAGCTGGCGGTAGTACCGCCCGTGGTCAGCGGTAGTACCGCTCCAGGAACTTAGTACCGCCTTCCTAGCGGCTGTACTTCGTCGGACTTTTTGCGAAGACTTTCTTGGCGGTAGTTGCCCCGGTAGTGCCTCTGCACTACCATGGGCTCAGCGGTAGTACCGCTGCAGACAGCGGTAGTACTGCTGCGGCCAGCGGTAGTACCGCTGGAGTGCTAGCGATAGTACCGCTGCAGCCAGCGGTAGTACCGCTGGGCTCGGGCTGTGAGTGGGAAAACGGTTGGATTCCCCCCCCCACTATATAAAGGGTTCTTCTTGCTCTAGAACCCTACCTTTGACCCTCCCAAGCTCCATTGTTGCTCCCTAAGCTCAAAAGTGCCCGATCTCTCTCCCTAGCCAATCAAACTTGTTGATTTCCTAGGGATTGGTTGAGAAGGCCTAGATCTAGACTTCCACCAAGAGAAAATTGATTCCCCCCACTAATCCCTTGAGGATCTTGTTACTCTTGGGTGTTTGAGCGCCCTAGACGGTTGAGGTCACCTCGGAGCCACATTCCATTGTGGTGAAGCTCCGTGGTCTTGTTGGGAGCCTCCAAGCTTTATGTGGAGTTTGACCCAACCTTGTTTGTAAAGGTTCGGTCGCCGCCTTCAAGGGCACCTATAGTGGAATTACGGTACCTTGCATTGTGTGAGGGCGTGAGGAGAATACGATGGCCCTAGTGGATTATTGGGGAGCATTGTGCCTCCACACCGCTCCAACAGAGACGTACTTCCTGTCAAAGGGAAGGAACTTTGGTAACACATCCTCGTATTCATTGGTTCCACTTGCGGTTATCTCTAACCTTTACATTGTGTATGCCTTTGTTATTGCTATCTCTTGCTTGACTTAGTACTTTTAGTTGGTAGCATCATATAGGTTCACCTCCTTGTTGTCATTTTAGAGAACCTTTATGTTGCTAACCCTAACTTGCTAAGATTAATTAAAAAGTGGTCGTTGCCTATTTACCCCCCCTCTAGTCAACCATATCGAGCCTTTCAATTGGTATGAGAGCCACATATCTTTATTAAGGGTTTCACCACCCGAAGAGTATGGAAGATGATGAGGGAGTTCCCCGTGGGCAACCCGAGGCCATGGACTTGACTTCGATCACAAGGGACGACTTAAATACGACTATGACCGCCCTCAAGACGTCCTTCACGAACGAAGTCAAGACCATGCTTAAAGAGTTAATTGAGGGAATTAAAGGTTCTCCCGAACCGGCGTTGGTGGTTAAACCCGCCAACACATATTCGGAGGCCAATTCCTCTAAGGAAACGGCTAAAGGTATGCAACCTTCTCCTCCTCTCGAAAATGATGTGACTGGAGCTTATGCCTCAGTTCCACCTCCCATGGTCTATGGAGGACGTGTTCCCACACCGCGTCTTAACCCTGTTGGTCCTCCTCCTAAGCTTGTAAAGGGTGATTTTGCTAACTGGGTATTTTCTATTAAGTCTCATTTGAATCACAGCTCAACAAATTTATGGAGAATCATCGAGCAAGGCTACTATCCCCATGACCCAAGCAACCTCACTCCAAGAGAAGAAGCGGACAATCAATATAATCACTCCGCATTGTTTATTCTCCAGTCCGCAGTACCTCCTGGAGATCTTCCTCACTTGCGCCCTTTCACTCTGGCTAAGGACTGTTGGGAGCACATTATGGTGTTGTTCAAGGGAAGCTCAAGCATTCAACGGTCCAACTATGAAGTGGTACTTGATAAGGTCGATGAGTTTGTGATGAAGGAAGATGAGGACCCTCGTGATCTCTAGCGAAGGGTGACTGCTATTGCCACGGCTCTCAAGGATCATGGGAGCAAGGATGTGGATGATAATGGGTCAAGCGCAAGTTTCTCGAGGCCATCATGCCTTTCAACAAAGCCATGCCATCAGTCATTCGCCAATGACCAGATTTTCACTCCTTGTCTTCCAGTGAGGTGTTGGATGAATTCATTGCAATGTCAAACATGAACGAGACATCTGACAATGCACTTGCTCGAGTTCGTTCAAAGACAGCTTCACCCAACCTTGCTTTAAAGGCAAAAGCTGCTTCTGAAGAAGAAGAAGAGGATGAGGAAGAGGAGAGCTGCCCTGAAGACACTAAGTATGCTTATCACGAGCACATGGCTCTTGTGTCAAGGCAATTCTAGGGAAACAAGAGGAACTCAAGACCCAACTTCACCAAGAACAACTCAAGTGGTTTCAAATCCAAGCAATGAGTGAGGACATGCTATAACTGTGGTAATGTGAGTCACTTCGTGGCAGAATGTCCCTATGAGAAGAGGGAAGACAACGGGGGCAAGCTCATTCGCAAAGAAAAAACCAAGTCATTCTCAAACAAGAACAACTTTGTGAAGAAACCCCACCCAAAGGGTATGGTGGCACTTGAAGAGTACCCCTCCGATGATGATGACGATGACGATATGGTGGCAACTGCAACTGTTGCCATTGCCACCACTTCTCCCAAGAATGTGTCTCTCTTCAACGCCCCCAACGAGAACCACATCGCCAAGTGCCCCATGGCCAAATGTATCGATCAGGTAACCCCCATCATTAAGACTAACATCACTACTGCTCCTTCATTGTTGAATTGTGTTGATGATAGTGATGTTGTGGAACTTAATGAGCATGATCTTGACAAATTTCTGTACACGATCAAGGGAGAACCCAAGAAGCACTTTGTTGCTTTCTTGGAACAACTGGGTGAGGCTAATGACCTCATCGAGTCTCATGTGGAGACCATCTCCGAGCTTCCAGTACATAGTCGTGACTATGCCGATGAGATTGCTGAACTATCTATTGCACTAGAAAAGGAGCGCACTCTTCGTTTGGCTCTTGAGGAGTCATACAACGATGACTGCGCTAAAGTGCAAAAGAAACTAGATCATGCTACTGTTCTTACTCGTATGCTTAAGTCTGAAAAGGATGCTCTTGGGGTTGGCCATGACAGACTCAAAGTGGAGTTTGACACACTTGACAAGGCTCACAAGGTCTTGAAAGGTGCTCATTTCTCCCTGAAAGAGTCTCATGATCAACTCCGAGCAAAGCTTACCAAGGAAATCTCTACGTGTCCTCCTTTCGTTTTAATTGATAATGCTTGTACAACTAACCCTTGTTGTGAGCATGTACATCTTATGGAGGAAAATACCAAGTTGAAGGAGAAACTTGAGAAGGGCCTTGTGTCATGCATCCAAGGCGAGAAGAACCTGAACGACCTCTTGAGAAATCAAAAGGGTGTGGTAGGAAAGGAGGGCCTTGGACTTACATCCAAGTCAAAAAGAAAAAGGAAGAACAGGAACAAACGATCCCCTACCCTCATGGACATCTTTGTCAAAGAGGGCGAAGGGACTCAGGAGGTGAACAGGAACAAGGTGGACGATGGTAGCGTCAGGAAGGGCAAAACCATTCCTACCAACATAGCCGGCAAACTCAATCCTTCCTATATTTTATGTCGTGCTGGTGATGGGCATGTTTATGCCAGATTTGTTGGTTCTTACTATGAGTCCATTGAATGGGCTATTTGGGTTCCTAAGACCCTTGTCTCTAACATTAAAGGACCCATTCAAAAATGGGTACCTAAAACCAAGCCTTGATCTATTGCAGGAGTTTGCTTCCGGTGGGGTGTCATGGTTGCTCGATAGTGGAGCAACAAATCATATGACCGGAAGCAAGGACTTAGTGGTGGATGTGCATCCTTCTCCATCTATGCCCACCCATGTCCAATTCGTCGATGCATCATCATCAAAGGTATTGGGATTTGGTAAGGTGGTCATCTCTCAAGAGTTATCTATTGAGAAGGTCATGCTTGTTGAGTCCGTTGCTTACAATTTACTTTCGGTTCGTCAACTTGCAATTATGGGTTTTTCCACATTCTTTAATCTTGATACCGTGGTCCTTTTGTGGAGCAAGACTCTTAAAGTAGCCTATGTTGGATATGTCGGAAATGGTCTCTGTGTGGTGAACTTTTCAAAGCGACCCACTAAGACTGCGACTTGTCTAATGGCTAAAGTTGATGTGGGCTGGCTTTGGCATCGCCGACTAGCTCATGTCAATATGAGATCTTTGCAAAGTCTCCTCAAAGGGGACCATATTCGTGGACTAACGAATGTGAGTTTGGCCAGAGATCGTGCTTGCAGTGTCTACTTTGAAGGAAAGATTCATGAAACTGCTCATCGTCCAACGACTCTCATTTACACTAAGAGTCCGTTGGAGCTCCTTCATATGGATCTCTTTGGTCCTCCATCATTTGATAGTCTTGGGGGCCAAAAATACTGCTTGATGATCGTTGATGACTACTCAAGATACACATGGGTATATTTCTTCAAGAGGAAGAGTGAGACTCAACAAACTGCCATCAACTTTGCTAATGAAGCTCAACGTCAACATGAAGCAAAGATTTTGATGATTAGAAGTGACAACGGCATCGAGTTCAAGAACTACACCTTGGATGAGTTTCTAGGTGATGAGGGAATAACACATCAATATTCAACACCATATACCCCTCAACAAAATGGTGTGGTGGAAAGGAAGAACCGGACATTGATGGATGCTGCAAGAACAATGATGGCAGAATTCAAATCTCCATATAACTTTTGGGCTGAAGCCATCAACACAGCATGTCATGCATCCAATCGGCTCTATATCCGCAAAGGCTTGAACAAGACCCCATATGAGATTCTCACCGGAAACAAACCCAATCTCAAGTACTTCCGGGTATTCGGTTGTAAGTGTTTCATTCTCAAGAAAGGTGCACGTTTAGCTAAATTTGATTCTAGAGCACAAGAGGGCATCTTTGTTGGTTATGCTACAAACTCTCATGCTTACCGTGTCCCCAACAAGCCCACTGGGCTCATTGAGGAGACGTGTTACATGGAGTTTGATGAAAATAATGGCTCCCAAGTGGAGAAAAGTGGTCTTTGTGATGTAGGTGATGAAATTCCTCCCCAAGCCATAAGAAGAATGGGGATTGGTCAAATACTCCCCATTGAGGAACCCCTTGTGGCCAAAGGAGAAGGACAATGCTCTACTCAAGTGGAGCCATCATCCTCACAAGCCCCACACGCTTCCGATGAACAAAGAGAAGACCCTCAATCAGTTGACCAAACTCAAGGACAAGATCAATTGCTCAAAGATGGTGATGTGTCCCATGATGTACAAGCGCTTACCCAAGGTTCCGAACCTGCTCAAGATCAAGATCAAGTGCAACTACAAGATCCAGACCAAATAGAAGCACAAGATCAAGATCAATAGCAACCACAAGAACAAGGTCAAACCAGTGAACCTGCTCAAGCCGAAAATCAAGTTGATCAGGATGCTGTCTCTCAATTCCCGTCTGCAGCGCCTAAGAGGGCCACTGGTGCCAAGGGAGGTTCAAAACGCAAGGGCAAGCAAAGTAATCAAGTCGATGCTCCCCAATTATCCAATGCAGAACTCTTGGAGCGTCGCGCAGCCAAGATTGCGAACAAGCTGAGAGTCAAGTCTCATCTTATGAAGAATGTGCTTGACAGTTTGAAAAGGGGAGTATCCACTCGTCAACAAATTTGGAATTATTGTGAGCATCACGCGTTTGTTTCGTATTGTGAACCTCAACAGGTATAGGAAGCACTCGATGATGAGGATTGCCTTATGGCCATGCATGAAGAACTCAACAACTTCGAGCATAATCAAGTCTGGGATTTAGTGCCAAGACCAAAGGAGGAACATAATGTCATCGGGACCAAATGGATTTTCAAAAACAAGCAAGATGCCAATGGGATTGTGATTCGAAACAAGGCAAGCTTGGTGGCTCAAGGCTACCCCCAAGTCGAGGGTATCGACTACGGTGAAACCTTTGCCCCTGTTGCTCGTCTAGAATCTATTCGCATGCTGCTTGCATTTGCTTCTCATCATAATTTCAGATTACAACAAATGGATGTGAAAAGTGCTTTTCTTAATGGTCCTTTAAATGAGTTGGTCTATGTCAAACAACCCCTGGGATTCGAACATCCCAAGCTCCCCAATCATGTGTACAAACTTAATAAGGCACTCTATGGCCTTAAACAAGCCCCACGTGCGTGGTATGAGTACCTTACTGAGTTGTTACAAGATCATGGGTTTGAAATTGGGAAGATAGATCCCACTCTTTTTACTAAGAGGGTTAAAGGGGATTTGTTCATATGCCTACTATATGTTGATGATATCATTTTTGGTTATCCTAACGATTCTTTCAATGAATAATTTGCTGCACTAATGACCGAGAAATTTGAGATGTCTATGATGGGTGAGTTGAAGTTCTTCCTCGGATTCGAGATTAAACAAGGCTTAGAAGGGACCTTCATTAAACAAGCCAAGTACACTCAAGACATGCTCAAGAGGTTCGAGCTAGAGGATGTCAAGCCGGTCAAGTTTCCCATGCCAACAAGATGCAAGCTTGACAGTGATCCCAATGGTAAAGCAGTGGATCAAAAGGTATATCGCTCCATGATTGGATCCCTCCTTTACCTTTGTGCATCTAGACCAGATATTATGTTGAGTGTAGGGATTTGTGCACGGTTTCAATCCGCACCAAAAGAAAGTCATTTTATGGCTGTTAAGTGAATCTTTCGATATTTGGCTCATACCCCAAACTTTGGTCTATGGTATCCCAAAGGATCAAACTTCAACCTAGTGGGCTATTCTGACTCAGATTGGACAGGAGATTGTGTGGAGAGGAAGTCAACTTCTGGAGGATGCCAATTCCTTGGTCGCTCACTGGTAAGTTGGTCTTCAAAGAAGCAGAATTGTGTCTCACTATCATCCACCGAAGTTGAGTATGTGGAGCTGCAAGTTGTTGTGCACAGTTGCTATGGATGAGGCAAACTTTAAAGGATTACGGTGTCACTTGTGACAAAGTGCCTCTTCTATGTGACAATCAAAGTGCTATCAAGATTTCCCTCAATCCGGTGCAACATAGCAAGACCAAGCATATTGATATTCGCCATCACTTCATTCATGAACATATCAAGCAAGGTGATATTGAGGTTCACTTCATCAACACTGAAGAGCAACTTGCAGATATTTTCACTAAGCCCCTAGATGAAGCAAGGTTCCGGGAGTTAAGGCATGAGCTAAATATCATTGATTCAAGTAATGTGTATTGAAACTAGGCACTTTGCACCTCTCTATGCATTGCATCTTGTTCTAGGTGTAGGCATGGACATAGGGGGAGTGTTGTTCTCTCAATGAACTTTCCCTCCCCCATTATGCATAAATCGATCAAGTCTTTCACTTTGGCCATTACTAAATGGCACTTGTGCTTCAAAGACGAGCGTTGGTCATGAACCCAAGGATAATTCTTTGCGGTGTCATACCTTTGCCTCAAACATAGGTGGCCATGGCCACCGCCCCACCTTTATCTCATATGGAAGAAAGGATACAAAATGATTAGTCAGTATACCTTGTTGGTGTTATCTTTTTATTACACTGACTAGTCGTTGCCCACGTCATTTCCACGAAATCCTATGTCTCATTGTGTCATTTTGAGCGGTACTACCGCCAGGGGTAGCGGTACTACCGCCAGGACCCCAACGGTACTACCGCCAGGGGTAGCGATACTACCGCCAGGACCCCAGTAGTATTATCGCCAGGGTTAGCGGTACTACCGCCAGGACCCCGGCCTATCACGACTTGAGTAGGGCTTTTTAGGGCTGTCTCAAGGGGGAGCGGTACTACCGCCAGGGGGAGCGGTACTATTGCTAAGACCCTGGCGGTACTACCACTGGGCCCGTACCCCTTGGGCTTTATAAAGGAGGGGAGCCCGTTTTTTCTTGCCCTGTTTCTTCTTCCTCGTGGCTCTCCCTTCCTCTACTCCGAACTCCCCCCGTTTGGATCTCTCTTTGCGGAGCCCCTTCTCTCCCTTGAGTTGGAGGGTTTGCTCCTCTCCTCCTTCCTCCGTCAAGTGCCATGGACACCAGTAAAGCTCCTCTCCTTCTTCTCTTGGTCGGTGTTTTCTTGTTCTAGGGTTAGGAGCTTGGTGATTTGGATCCATGGCTATGATTTGTGCTTAGTTTTTGGATGGAACGAAGGAGATATCTTAGGGGAGTTTAGGTTTTATGATTCATTGCACTTATTTTTGACATGCCCTTGTTCTCCATGTTTTAGATCGAGTAGTTCTTCTCATACTTCTTATGGATTAGATCTAAAACTTGAATCCCTTTGACTAGGCGTGTCTCCATCTAGATGATCTCGAGGTCCCCATGTGTTAGGGCTATGGTGATTCTTGTAGTGAGTTTATTTATTAGCCGTGGATCTCTTGAATCAAATCTAGTTGTTTTTGTGGGTTTCTTTATATTCATATATGAAAGTCAACTCCCTAGCGGTACTACCGCCAGCTTGGCGGTACTACTGCCAGGACCCCAGCGGTACTACCGCCAGGGGGAGTGATACTACCGCCAGGGGTAGCGGTACTACCATCAGGAGGAATTTTTTCTTATTTTCATTTCTTTTTCTTTGGCAATGTGTGTTTCTTCTTATGATTCTTTTGACCATTGCCTTGACTCCTCGTGTCGCTCTTTTTGGTGTGTGTATCTTGTGTGTCACAGGTGGTGCTCGCCGCTCGAATCCCGCACGTAACACCCAACCCAAGCAATATCGTTCTTCCGAGGCTCCAGAGGGTTCCGCCACTTCCAGTCTGAATCCCAAGAAGAGGTCCTTCAAGAAGGCTGCTACCAAGAACAAAGGGATCAACGTTCGCACTATGCCCCTAGGGATTTTCTGGCATTCCGCACCCGCAATACCTATGTTGAAGACAAGGCTCAGATTAAGAACATCGAGCATGTGTGGTCACGGGATCACTGCATGATCTATCGTGACATCATCAAGCCCTTCAAGAAGATATTTGTCACAGTACAGTGGATTGACCTTGCTCACCTTCGATGGAATCCGGACTACTTTGGCGAGGCTCTCTCCTTGATTGAAAAGCTTGGCCTTACAGAGATCATCACCTTCAGACAAGACTTTGATCCAGATGTTGTGGCTCAGTTCTATGTCACTGTTCACTTTGCACCTGATGACGTGCACACCATGACTTGGATGACCGGTACTCAGAAGATGACTGGTTCCTGGACAGAGTTCATGTAGTTTCTCAAAGTCGACTTTCAGGGGGAGGAAACTGTTCTTGGGATGTGTCCTCATGCTCCTTCTTCATCTACTGCCACCCCCAAGGATAGGCTGCAACAACACTACATCAAGAAAGGTGTGCTCCACACACATCTGGATATCATGCATCAGGTCTTCCGCAACTCTCTATTTCCTCGCATTGGCAACTTTGACGAGGTGCATGGTCATCTAGCTGAGATGCTTCTGCTACGTGAGGAGGCTAGGACTAAGGATACTGCGCCTCTCGATATTGCCCATGTGATGTTCAATGAGCTCTGGAACTGCATCATGAACTGCAAGGTTCCCATCTACGGGCCCTACTTGTTTGCCTATATTCAGAAGAGGTGGCATGAGGTCTATCTGGTAGATCCCTTCCCTATTCAGGCTGACTATTTTGTGCATGATCCTATCAAGCTCCGTATCAAAGAAAAATGGGCCAACCCATCAACTTCTTCTCAGCACATGGACACAAACACAGAGACTGCTTCTGGAGGAGGACCTGCTTCACAGACCCGCTCTTCTGCTATGCCATCTTGGGCAGTGAAACTGAAGGATCAAATGAAGACTCTCTTCTGTATGCAGGCCAAGGGACAATATCAGTCTCATGTGGCCCAGAAGGAGAATCGTCAGAGGCACAAGCGTGTCTTAAGGACCCTTGATGTAGCTATCTCAAGCGGCTCAGAGGACGACATCACTCCAGAGTCTGATTGGATGAGGGCTCAAGGTTATCAGTGGACTGGGTCTGATGCAGAGGAGGAGGCTTTTGAGGAGGACATTGAGGAGGAGCAGGACGAGCAGGATCCGGATGCCACAGACGCGTCTGGGGATGATGAGGATGCAGAGTGACCACCTGTGTCGTTAGGTGTGCCCCTTTTTGGTGTCTTGTGCCAAAGGGGGAGAGAGTCTAGGAGCTGGATTTGCGCTTTGCTTTAGCTTTGCTTATCTTTATCGTGTTTGCTCTGAACTTGGTTTGATCGTATTTGTTATCTTTGCTTTGTGTGATGTGAGACTTGGTCTTATTGTGAGACTTATTTTTATCATATGTTGTGATTCATATGCTCTTCAATTATCTCTATTATTTATCTTTATGATCACATGCTCTCTACTGTGCAAATCCGGTATTGTCATCAATCCACCAAAAAGGGGGAGATTGTTAGGGCATATTTATGCCTAAGTAATTTTGGTGATTGATGACAGTATCGTAAAGGACTAATCGTGTGCATTAAGCTTTCAGATAATACATGTCAACGACACAAGACGATTCGGCACCCTCCGTGGAACAGAAGCACGGTGTCTTCTACGACTCTCTTGGTCTTTGAGTCGTAGGAACGCCGTACTATTAAGAGGGGATCCGTAGTGTAAAGGTTTGGGTGGAATCAATTTTGCACGCACACACTTTATCTCCATCCCCTTTTCCCTGCAAATTTGGAGTTATTCCCGCCTATGGTTTATCTCTTCTTGCAAAAAGGTCTCCTAGCGGTAGTACCGCTGTACCTAGCGGTAGTACCGCTAGAGCTGGCGGTAGTACCACTGTGCTGGCGGTAGTACCACCCCTGGTCAGTGGTAGTACCGCTCCAGGAAATTAGTACCGCCTTCCTAGCGGCTGTACTTCATCGGACTTTTTGCGAAGACTTTCTTGGCGGTGGTTGCCCCGGTAGTACCGCTGCGGCCAGCGGTAGTACCGCTGCAGCCAGCGGTAGTACCGCTGGGCTCGGGCTGTGAGTGGGAAAACGGTTGGATTTCCCCCCACTATATAAAGGGTTCTTTTTGCTCTAGAACCCTACCTTTGACCCTCCCAAGCTGCATTGTTGCTCCCTAAGCTCAAAAGTGCCCGATCTCTCTCCCTAGCCAATCAAACTTGTTGATTTCCTAGGGATTGGTTGAGAAGGCCTAGATCTAGACTTCCACCAAGAGAAAATTGATTCCCCCCACTAATCCCTTGCGGATCTTGTTACTCTTGGGTGTTTGAGCACCCTAGACGGTTGAGGTCACTTCGGAGCCACATTCCATTGTGGTGAAGCTCCGTGGTCTTGTTGGGAGCCTCCAAGCTTTGTGTGGAGTTTGCCCCAACCTTGTTTGTAAAGGTTCGGTCGCCGCCTTCAAGGGCACCTATGGTGGAATCACGGTACCTTGCATTGTGTGAGGGCGTGAGGAGAATACGGTGGCCCTAGTGGCTTATTGGGGAGCATTGTGCCTCCACACCGCTCAAACGGAGACGTACTTCCTGTCAAAGGGAAGGAACTTCGATAACACATCCTCGTCTTCATTGGTTCCACTTGCGGTTATCTCTAACCTTTTCATTGTGTATGCTTTTGTTATTGACTATCTCTTGCTTGACTCAGTACTTTTAGTTGGTAGCATCATATAGGTTCATCTCCTTGTTGTCATTTTAGAGAACCTTTATGTTGCTAACCCTAACTTGCTAAGATCAATTAAAAAGTGGTCGTTGCCTATTCACCCCCCTCTAGTCAACCATATCGATCCTTTCACGCGGGCACCCCCTTGGCCGTGCCTACCAGGATTGTGGACCCCACATGGCCCCCCTCCACTTATTCCAGCTCCCATCTCCTTCTCCTACCTCTAGAAAAAATCATTCCACAGCTCAAACCCGCGTTCTTGCTCTTCTTGCTGCATTTTTCGATCTCCTTGTGCAAGGCCCCATTCACCAAACTGTTTTGGGGGAATTGTTCCTTGGTATGTGAGTCCTCCATTGGTCCAATTAGTTTTTGCTCTAGTGCCTTGTTCGTTGCGTATTTTTGCTGCCTTGGTGACCCCGTTCTTGAGCTTTGCATACTAATTTTAATTGGTCCCAAGTAGTTTTGATGCAGGATATGGCCTCTAGGCACTTGAAGGAGTAGTTGCTATGAGTTTCATTGAGCCTTGTTCATTTTCCTTTGAGTCACTAAAAATTTCAGAAATTTTCAGAGAAACAAAAGGGAAAGATGAGGAGGTTCCTAAGAGGCTCTTCAAGCCGTGACCCCAAGGATGATGAAAATAAGAAGAAGAAACCCAAGTATCTGGTCCCCCGAGTTGTAGAAGTTCGAGCGTGCGAGTGGCCAAGCGATGTGTTCTTACGTGCCGCCGGACTTTATGAGGATTTTTATTACTTGGTGGAGAAAGCAGGCCTTACCGCATTCGTTGAAGATAAGTGCTCACAATACCTCCTCCTCACTAATATTTTCGTGCAAAGTTTTAATTTCTATCCAAGGAAGAACCCTCCTATGGTTGAGTTCAAGTTATATGATATCCCCCAGCGCATGTCACTTCAGGATTTTTGCAGTGTCTGCAAATTACCTTATGTTGGGGATATTCATGAACCTCGTCCATGGGACTTGGAGGCTTTCATTGATACTATTGCTGTAGGAGAGGAGAGAGGAGTATCTTGCACTAGAGTTGCTAGCATACATTTTCCCGTGCTTCGGTATTTGTCTCTATTCGTGGGAAAATGTTTGATTGGCCGTGGGAAAGCTAGAGCCCTTAGCTCCCCAGATCTTGCGGTCTTGCGCGAAGCTCTTTATAATGATAAAATTTATAGCTTGGGCGCTATAGTGGCTCAATGGTTGAACATGAACCGTACTAAAGGTGTTGTTTATGAAGGTATCTATGCTACCCGTCTTGCTAGACATTTTGAGATACCTATTAGACTGCACGAGGAAGAAAAGATGCTTCTTCCTGAGAGATATCTACATTATGATAGCATGGTTCGCCATGAATTTCTTGATAAAGATATAAATAAGAGGATGATTTATAACTTGGTATTTAGTCAGGGTACTCGTGAGACTATTACCTTGCCTGCTCCTTCTTTGTTCAATCTTCATCTAGGCAGGTACATTATTATGCCCTCGGACATCTACGCATATTGGGGCATAACGCCACCAAAGGCGCTCATGCCCGAGCTACCAGTCGAGTACTAGATGCCAATTTATCAGTGGGAGCCAGAGGAGCTCACCCAGCAGTGGCACCCTCAGTACACTCCGAAGTACCCCGGAGACGGTTACTTCCCACCTTGGGAGTAGACCAACTTAGGCCAAAAGCCTAAGCTTGGGGGAATACGTGTTTCTCACCGACTTTATATTCTTGCTCATGCTTTCACTTTGTTAGTCGGTGTTCACACCTTGCCACTGTATCATCCATGCTAGTTTATTTCTTTTTCTCGCTTTCTTCTCGTGTGTTTGTTTAGATTGAGAAAACCCCAAAAGATTTGCCATTCTTCTTTTGCTTGTTGGGAGCTTTCCCGTGTAAATAGTTTTCTTTTTCTTTGGGTCAAGGTAGAAGACCATGGTTACAATGTTTAGTGGCTCTCGCATGCATATCTTCTTATCCGTCAAAGAGCCTTATTACTTTGTATTCTCCTTTGTGTTTGCTTGCAGATTGTAGCGTAGTCCAATGCACGAACACTCTTATTATTGTTCACATCATTCGGTCGTGCAAGTGAAAGGCAATAATGACGATATATGATGAAGTGACTGAGCCTGGAAAAGCTGGTATGAACTCGATCTATTTTGTTTTTGTAAATATGACTAGCTCATCGTTCCTAATTCAGCTTTGTTATGAGAGAAACATGTTTGCAATGACAACTTAGAGATCATAGTTTCTGATGCCATGCTTAATTAGCTAGGAGCTTATAATGGTTTGTCTTGGATGCCAACATGAATTTCAAGATGATTATGATGTAGTATGATAGGATGATATCCTCCTTTGAATGATTCAAGTGGCTTGACTTGGCGCATGTTTACGCATGTAGTTGAAACAAAATCAACATAGCCTCTATGATATTCATGTTTATGGTGATTTATGTCCTACTCATGCTTGCACTCAATGTTGGTTAATTTCAATGCATATTGATAACCGTTGTCGCTCTCTAGTTGGTCGCTTCACAGTCTTTTGCTAGCCTTCACTTGTACTAAGCGGGAATACTGCTCGTGCATCCACTTCCATAAAGCCAAAGTTGTTCCATATGAGTCCACCATACCTACCTATATGCGGTATCTACCTGCCGTTCCAAGTAAATTTGCATGTGCCACTCTCTAAACCTTCAAGTAATAATCTATTTTGCATGCCCAAACCGCTCATGTGGTGACAAGGGCGATCAGTATCTTCCATGCTAGGCGTGTTATCCTTGATATGTGTTTATTCACTATCACTCACGAGAAAGGGGCCGGTAATTGGAATGCCCAGTTCCATGCTCAAATTGAAAATATAATTGCAAACAAAACTCCCCCTGGATTGTTGTTGGTATGGACGGCACCCAAGTATTCGGCTAGTCGTGGAGTGTGATTGATCGGTGGTGGGGGAGTCAAAACTTTACTTTTCTGTTTGGGAACTGCATATAGCATGTGTAGCATGGAAGATGGTGGAAACTCTTGGTCATCACGTTGACAATGAAAGCATGCCACCCAAAATTATTTATCTCTGTTTTAAAAGCTTGAGCTCTCGCACCTCTGCAAATCAATGCTTCCCTCTGAGAAGGGCCTATTTATTTATGTTTCTGTTGAGTCATCCTCTTCTTTCAAAAAGCACCAATTAGAGAGCACCTCCGTCATTTTTATGCTTTGCTATTAATTGTTATTGAGTATGACTGTGACTGGATCTTCTTTTCCATGAATTACAATGTTCAGTCAGCCCTTGGTCTTTGAAGGTGCTCTGCATTTATGTTTTGCGGTCTCAGAAAGAGCTAGCGAGATACCACCTGTTCATATTGCTTCATGATTGTTTTGATTGAAGTGTTGACGTTTGAAACTTATTATTATTGCTCGCTAGTTGATTATGCCATTGATATGAGTACATCTTGAGACCTAAATGTCATTGCTTATGTGGTTAGCTTATGATCTTGCTGAAAATCTGAATATGATTTAGACATAATTACAACAATAAGATCAAACAAAGTTCGGAAAAGTTTTTATTTTGTCTCTTTCAGTTTGTCAACTGAATTGCTTGGGGACAAGCAAGGCTTTAAGCTTGGGGGAGTTGATACGTCTCCATCGTATCTACTTTTCCAAACTCGTTTGCCCTTGTTTTGGACTCTAATTTGCATGATTTGAATGGAACTAACCCGGACTAACGCTGTTTTCAGCAGAATTGCCATGGTGTTATATTTGCGCAGAAATAAAAGTTCTCGGAATGACATGGAGATTTACGAGGATTTTTTGTGGAATATATAAAAAATACTGGTGCAAGAATTACGTGGAGGGACGGAGCGAGGAGCCCACAAGCCCAGGAGGCGCGGGCCCCCTGGCCGCGCATGGGAGGCTTGTGGGGCCCTCGGGGCTCCGCCGCCTCCAACTCCAGCTCTATTTAGTCCCTTTCTCCCAGAAAAAAAATCAGGGAGAAGAGTTCATCGCGTTTTACGATACGGAGCCGCCGCCACCACCTGTTCTTCCTGTTGAGGCATAATTTATGCGTAAGTAATTTTGGTGATTGATGACAGTACCATACAGGACTAATCGTGTGTGTCAAGGTTTCAGGCAACATTCGTCAACGGCACAAGACGACACGACTCCTCTCTTCGGGAACGGAAGCACGGCGCTATCCTAGATTCTCTTCATTTGAGTCATAGGAAAGCCGTACTATTAAGAGGGGATCCGTGCTGGAAAGGTTTGGGTGGAATCTATCTTTGCACACGCACACCTCTATTTTCTCCCTTTCCTTTATCCTTGGAGCGGCCCTCGCCTGTTTGTTCTTTGCGTCTCGGCAAAATGGTCCCCAGCGGTAGTACCGCTGGTCCCAGCGGTAGTACCGCTGTATCCAGCGGTAGTACCGCTGGCTGGCGGTAGTACCGCCCCTGTTCAGCGGTAGTACCGCTGGCCAGCGGTAGTACCGCCCCTGGTCAGCGGTAGTACCGCTCCAGGTGCCCTGTTCCACCTGCCTAGCGGTAGTTCGTGGACGGACCCTTTTGCGAAGACTTTCTCGGCGGTAGTAGTGTTTATACACTACCAAGGGCCAGCGGTAGTACCGCTGCTTCCAGCGGTAGTACCGCTGGAAGCCCCAGCGGTAGTACCGCTGCATGCAGCGGTAGTACCGCTCCTTCCCAGCGGTAGTACCGCTGGATCTCGGGCAGAGAGTGGGAAAACGGTCTGAATTTTCCCCCCACTATATAAAGGGTTCTTCTAGCTGAGGAACTCTATCTCTTACCTCTCTAAGCTCCATTGTTGCTCCACAAGCTTAAAAGTGCCCGATCTCTCTCCCTAGCCAATCAAACTTGTTGATTCTTTAGGGATTGGTTGAGAAGGCCTAGATCCACACTTCCACCGAGAGAAAAGTTGATTTCCCCACCTATCCCTTGCGGATCTTGTTACTCTTGGGTGTTTGAGCATCCTAGACGGTTGAGGTCACCTCGAAGCCATATTCCATTGTGGTGAAGCTTCGTGGTCTTGTTGGGAGCCTCCAAGCTTTGTGTGGAGTTGCCCCAACCTTGTTTGTAAAGGTTCGGTCGCCGCCTTCAAGGGCACCTATAGTGGAATCACGGTACCTTGCATCGTGCGAGGGCGTGAGGAGAATACGGTGGCCTTAGTGGCTTTTTGGGGAGCATTGTGCCTCCACACCGCTCCAACGGAGACGTACTTCCTGTCAAAGGGAAGGAACTTTGGTAACACATCCTCGTCTCCATCGGTTCCACTTGTGGTTATCTCTATCCTTTACTTTGTATTTGCTTTTGCTTGTGACTATATCTTAGTAATCTTAATAGCTCTCGTTGTTAGCTTCTATAGGGTTCACCTCATTGTCATATTATTTGTGAACCCGTATAGTATTTACCTTAACTTGCTAAGATTAATTAAAAAGTGGTCGTTGTCTATTCACCCCCCCTCTAGCCAACCATATCGATCCTTTCAATTGGTATCAGAGCCAGGTCTCTTTATTAAGGGTTTAACCACCCGAAGAGTATGGAAGGCGAAGAGGAAGTGAACCATGGGCAACCCAAGGGCATGGACTTGACTTCGGTCACAAGGGACGACTTGAATACGGCTATGGCAGCCCTCAAGACGTCCTTGACGAGCGAAGTCAAAACCATGCTTAAGGAGTTAATTGACGGTCTTAGAAGTTCACCCGAACCGGCTTTAGTGGTTAAACCCACCATTTCCGATTCGGAGGCCAACTCCTCTAAGGAAGCGGCTAAAGGTATGCAACCTGCTTCACCTCACGAAAAGGATGGGACTGGAACACATGCCTCTGTTCCACCTCCCATGACTTATGGAGGACCCGTTCTCGCACCTCGTCTTAATCCGGTTGGTCCTCCTCCTAAACTTGTGAAAGGTGACTTTGCTAACTGGGTATTTTCTATTAAGTCTCATTTGAATCACAGCTCAACAAACTTGTGGATAATTATCGAGCAAGGATATTACCCCCATGACCCAAGCAACCTCACTCCAAGAGAAGATGCAGACAATCAATATAATCACTCTGCGCTGTTTATCCTTCAGTCTGCTGTGCCACTTGAAGATCTTCCCCACTTACGTCCCTTCACATTGGCCAAGGATTGTTGGGAGCATATTATGGTGTTGTATAAGGGAAGCTCAAGTATTCAACGATCCAACTATGAAGTGATACTTGATCAGGCCGATGAGTTTGTGATGAAGGAAGAAGAGGACCCTCGTGATCTCTATCGGAGGGTGACTGCTATTGCCGTGGCACTAAAGGATCATGGAAGTAAGGATGTGGATGACACTTGGGTCAAACGCAAGTTTCTCAAAGCCATCATGCCTTTCAACAAAGCCATGTCATCTGTCATTCGTCAGCGGCCAGACTTTCACTCTTTGTCTTCCAGTGAAGTGTTGGATGAGTTCATTGCAATGTCAATCATGAACGAAACTGCCGACAATGCACTTGCTCGTGTCCGATCAAAAATCACTTCACCCAAACTTGCGTTGAAAGCAAGAGTAATGCTTGAAGAAGAAGAAGAAGAAGATGAGGAAGAGGAGAGCTGCCCGGAAGACACAAAGTATGCCTATCATGAGCACATGGCTCTTGCATCAAGGCAATTCTGGGGAAATAAAAGGAACTCAAGACCAACCTTCAACAAGAACAACTCAAGTGGTTTCAAACCCAAACAACGAGTAAGGACATGCTATAACTGTGGCAACGTGAGTCACTTCGTGGCAGAATGTCCATATGAGAAGAGAGAAGACAATGGAGGCAAGCTCATTCGCAAAGACAAAACCAAATCATTTCCAATCAAGAACAACTTTGTGAAGAAACCTCACCCAAAAGGAATGGTGGCCCTGGAGGAGTATCCTTCTGATGATGATGATGATGATGATACAGTGGCAACGGCAACTGTTGCTATAGCCACTACCCCTTCCCAGAAGGTGTCTCTTTTCAACGCCCCCAACGAGAACCACATCACCAAGTGCCTCATGGCAAAAGGTACCAATCAGGTAACTTCTATCATTAAGACCAACATTACTTCTACTCCTTCATTGTTAAATTGTGTAGAAGATAGTGATGTTGGAGAACTTAATGAACATGATCTTGATAAGTTTCTATGCACTATTAAGGGAGAAACCAAGAAGCATTTTGTTGCTCTCTTGGAACAATTGGGTGAGGCCACTGACCTTATTGAGTCTCATGAGGAGACCATCTCCGAGCTTCATGGACATAGTCATGACTATGCCGATGAAATTGCCGAATTATCTAGTACTCTTGAAGAAGAGCGCACTCTTCGTCTGGCTCTTGAGGAGTCATATAACGATGACTGCACTAAAATGCAAAAAAAACTGGATCATGATGTTGTTCTTACTCGCATGCTTAAATCTGAAAAGTATGCTCTTGAGGTTGGCCGTGACAGACTCAAAGAAGAGTTTGACATACTTGACAAGGCCCACAAAGCCTTGAAAGGTGTTCATTTCGCTCTGAAAGAGTCTCATGATCAACTCCAAGCAAAGCTTACCACGGAGATCTCTACTTGTCCTCCCTTTGTGCTAATTGATAATACTTGTGCAACTAACCCTTGTTGTGAGCATGTTCACCTCGTGGAAGAAAATGCCAAGTTAAAGGAGAAACTTGAGAAGGGCCTTGTGTCATGCAGACAAGGTGAGAAGAGTCTGAACGATCTCTTGAGCACTCAAAAGGGTGTCGTAGGAAAGGAAGGAATTGGACTTACCTCCAAGTCAAAAGGTAAAAGGAAGAACAAGAGCAAACGATCTCTCACCCTCATGGACATCTTTGTCAAGGAGGGTGAGGGTACTCAGAAGGTGAACAGGAACAAGGTGGACTATGGGAACCTCAAGAAGGGCAAAGCCGCTCCTACTAACACAGCCGGCAAACTCAATTCCTCTTATGTGTTATGTTGTGCTAGTGATGGGCATGTTTATGCCAGATTTATTGGTTCCTACGATGAAGATATTGAATGGGCTATCTGGGTTCCTAAGACCCTTGTCTCTAACATGAAAGGACCCATTAAAAAATGGGTACCTAAAACCAAGCCTTGATCTATTGCAGGAGTTTGCTTCCGGTGGGGTGTCATGGTTGCTCGATAGTGGAGCAACAAATCATATGACCGGAAGCAAGGACTTAGTGGTGGATGTGCACCCTTCTCCATCTATGCCTACCCATGTCCAATTCGCTGATGCATCCTCGTCAAAGGTATTGGGATTTGGTAAGGTGGTCGTCTCTCAAGATTTGTCTATTGAGAAGGTCATGCTTGTTGAGTCTCTTGCCTACAATTTACTTTCCGTTCGTCAACTTGCAATCATGGGTTTTTCCACATTCTTTAATATTGACACTGTGGTCCTCCTAAGGAGCAAGACTCTTAAAGTAGCCTATGTTGGACATGTCGAAAATGGTCTCTATGTGGTAAACTTTTCAAAGCGACCCACTAAGACTGCGACATGTCTAATGGCTAAAGTTGACGTGGGCTGGCTTTGGCATCGCCGTTTAGCTCATGTCAATATGAGGTCTTTGCAAAGTCTTCTGACAGGGGACCATGTTCGTGGACTAACAAATGTGATCTTTGCTAAAGATCGTGTTTGCAGTGCTTGCATTGAAGGAAAGATTCATGAAACTGCTCATCGTCCATCAACTCTTATCTACACTAAGAGGCCATTGGAACTTCTTCACATGGATCTGTTTGGTCCTCCAACATTCGATAGTCTTGGAGGCAGAAAGTATTGCTTAGTAATTGTTGACGACTACTCAAGATATACCTGGGTATATTTCTTCAAAAGGAAGAGTGAAACTCAACAAACGGTCATCAACTTTGCCAATGAAGCGCAACGTCAACATGAAGCAAAGATTTTGATGATTAGGAGTGACAACGGCACCGAGTTCAAGAACTATACCCTAGATGAGTTTCTAGGTGATGAGGGAATAAAGCACCAATATTCTGCACCATACACCCCTCAGCAAAACGGCGTGGCAGAAAGAAAGAACCGGACCTTGATAGACGCTGCAAGAACAATGATGGCAGAATTCAAATCTCCATACAACTTCTGGGCAGAGGCCATCAACACAGCATGTCATGCGTCCAATCGGCTCTACATCCGCAAAGGCTTGAACAAGACTCCGTATGAGATTCTAACTGGAAACAAACCCAATCTCAAGTACTTCCGGGTATTCGGTTGTAAGTGTTTCATTCTTAAAAAGGGAGCTCGGTTAGCTAAATTTGACTCTAGAGCACATGAGGGTATCTTTGTTGGTTATGCTACAAACTCTCATGCTTACCGTGTCCTCAACAAGTCCACCGGACTAATTGAGGAGACGTGTAACGTGGAGTTTGACGAAAATAATGGCTCCCAAGTGGAGCAAAGTGGTCTTTGTGATATAGGTGATGAAATTCCTCCCGAAGCCATAAGAAGAATGGGGATTGGTCAAATACTCCCCATTGAGGAACCCCTTATGGCCGAAGGAGAAGGACAATGCTTTACTCAAGTGGAGCCATCACCCCCACAAGCCCCACACGCTTCCGATGAACAAAGAGAAGACTCTCAACAAGTTGATCAAGCTCTCGGTCAAGATCAATTGTCTAACAATGGTGATATGCCCACTCAAGCACTGCCCCAAGACCTTGAACCAACACGAGATCAAGATCAAGAGCAACCACTAATACAAGATCAAACTAGTGAACCTGCTCAAGTCGAAGGACAAAGTGATCAGGAGACTGTCTCACAATTCCCTTCTGGAGCTCAAACAACCGGCTCAAGACGCAAGGGCAAACAAAAGATACAAGTCGATGCTCCTCTGTTATCTAATGAAGAACTCTTGGAGCGTCGAGCAGCCAAGAATGCGAACAAGCTGAAAGCCAAGTCACATCTTATGAAGAATGTTCTTGGTAGTTTAAAAAGGGGAGTATCTACCCGTCAACAACTTTGGAATTATTGTGAGCATCACGCGTTTGTCTCGTATTGTGAACCTCAAAACGTACAGGAAGCGCTCGATGATGAGGATTGGCTTATGGCCATGCACGAAGAACTTAACAACTTCGAGCGCAACCAAGTATGGGATCTAGTGCCACGATCAACGAAGGAACATAATGTCATCGGGACCAAATGGATATTCAAGAACAAGCAAGATGCAAATGGAATTGTGATTCGAAACAAGGCAAGATTGGTGGATCAAGGCTACTCCCAAGTCGAGGGTATCGACTACGGTGAAACCTTTGCCCCTGTCGCTCGTCTAGAATCTATTCGCATGCTACTTGCTTTTGCCTCTCATCATAACTTCAAATTACAGCAAATGGATGTGAAAAGTGCATTTCTTAATGGTCCTTTAAATGAGTTGGTATATGTCAAACAACCCCCGGGATTCGAACATCCCAAGCTCCCAAATCATGTGTACAAACTCAATAAGGCACTCTATGGTCTTAAACAAGCCCCACGCGCGTGGTATGAGTACCTTACTGAGTTGTTACAAGATCGTGGGTTTGAAATTGGGAAGATTGATCCCACTCTTTTTACTAAGAGGGTTAAAGGGGATTTGTTCATATGCCAACTATATGTTGATGATATTATCTTTGGCTCTCCTAACATTTCATTCAATGAAGAATTTGCCGCGCTAATGACTGAGAAGTTTGAGATGTCCATGATGGGAGAGTTGAAGTTTTTTCTCGGATTCGAGATTAAGCAAGGTCTAGAAGGGACATTCATCAAACAAGCCAAGTACACTCAAGACATGCTCAAACGGTTCGAGCTCGAAGATGTCAAACCGGTCAAGTTTCCCATGCCAACCAGATGCAAGCTTGACAGTGATCCCAATGGTAAAGCAGTGGATCAAAAGGTATACCGCTCCATGATTGGATCCCTCCTTTACCTTTGTGCATCTAGACCGGATATTATGTTGAGTGTAGGGATATGTGCACGGTTTCAATCCGCACCAAAAGAAAGTCATTACATGGCTGTCAAACGAATCTTTCGATATTTGGTTCATACCCCAAACTTTGGCCTCTGGTATCCCAAAGGAGCAAACTTCAATCTAGTTGGCTATTCTGACTCAGACTGGGCTGGAGATTGTGTGGAGAGGAAGTCAACATCTGGAGGGTGCCAATTCCTTGGTCGCTCTTTGGTAAGTTGGTCGTCAAAGAAGCAGAACTGTGTCTCCTTATCATCCACCGAAGCTGAGTATGTGGCAGCTGCAAGTTGTTGTGCACAATTGTTGTGGATGAGGCAAACTTTAAAGGATTATGGTGTCACTTGTGACAAAGTGCCTCTTCTATGTGACAATCAAAGCGCCATCAAGATCTCCCTCAACCCAGTGCAACATAGCAAAACCAAACATATTGATATTCGTCATCACTTCATCCGTGAACATATCAAGCTAGGTGATATTGAGGTTCACTTCATTCACACTGAAGAGCAACTTGCAGATATTTTCACCAAGCCACTTGATGAAGCAAGGTTCCGGGAGTTAAGGCACGAGCTAAATATCATTGATTCGAGTAATGTGGATTGAAACTAGGCATATTGCACCTCACTTCACATTCCATCTTGGTCTAGATGTAGGCATGGACATAGGGGGAGTGTTGTTCTCTCAATGAACTCTCCCTCCCCCCATTATGCGTAAATCAATCTAGTCTTTCACTTTAGCCATTTTCAAATGGCACTTGTGCCTCAAAGACGAGCATTGGTCATGAACCCAAGGATAATTCTTCGCGGTGTCATACCATTGTCTCAAACATAGGTGGCCTCGGCCACCGCCCCTCCATCCTCTCTTGCGTATAAAGGAGAGGATATACAATGACAAGTCGATACCTTTTCTTAGAAGTCATCCCTTTTTACTCTCTTGTCATATGCCCAAGTTTTCCCGCCTTCCCTAGCCGTGTTGAAACATGTACAGCGGTACTACCGCCAGGGGTAGCGGTACTACCGCCAGGACCCCAGCGGTACTACCGCCAGGGGTAGCGGTACTACCGCCAGGACCCCAGCGGTACTACCGCCACGGGTAGCGGTACTACCGCCAGAGTTCAAAATCTAACTCGGCCGGCTGGAATATTTCTAGGGTTTCGAGGGGAGCGGTACTACCGCCAGGACCTCCAGCGGTACTACCGCCAGGACCTCCAGCGGTACTACCGCTACACTCCAGCGGTACTACCGCTAGGTAGCGGTACTACCGCTGTAGTCCAGCGGTACTACCGCCAGGTCAGCGGTACTACCGCTGGACCCAGCGGTACTACCGCTGCCCATACCCCTTGGGCTATATAAAGGGAGGGGGAGCCCGATTTTCAATCTGTTTCTTTTTCCTCGCGGCTCCTCCCTCCCCTACCCCGAAAACCCGCTGTTTGGATCTTTCTTGGAGGAGCCCTCTCTTCCCGTTGGTGTGGAAGGGCTGATTTACTTCTTCTTCCTCCTCCAAAGCCATGAATCCCGGTAACAAAAGCTCCTCCCCTCTTCTATTTGGTTGTTTTTCGTGTTCTAGGGTTAGGAGCATTGGGGATTGCATTCATCTTGTTGATCCAATGACTTGTTGCTAAGATTGCTGCCGTGGTTTAGGGTTTCATCGTCTTACATCGGATATTTGAACCTTTTTGATTAGATCTAAAACGTGCTCTCTCTTGCCTATGCATGTTTGTACCTCGTGTTACTATGTGTTCCGTTTGACAATAGGGCTGATGTATACGTATTAATGATTATATATTCAGTCCATGCCCTAGAATACGAGTTTTATATGTCTAGATCTGACAGTCAAACCCCCAGCGGTACTACCGCTAGGGCTAGCGGCACTACCGCTAGGACCCAGCGGTACTACCACCAGGGGTAGCGGTACTACCGCTATGACCCCAGCGGTACTACCGCCAGGACTGGCGGTACTACCGCCAGGACTCCCAGCGGTACTACCGCCAGAACTGACGGTACTACCGCCAGGTGTGGCGGTACTACCGCCAGGAGCATTCACGTGTTTTCTTCTTGGGCTTAGCAATGCATGTTTCTCTTTTGTTTCTTTTCTCTGCACTTTCAAGATCCATTGCCTTGACTTTTCGTGTTGCCTCTTTTTCGCTTTGTGGTCTGTGTCACAGGTGGCTCTGCTCGCCGTTCGAACCCCCCACGGGACACGGCATCCAAACAGTTTCGCAACACAGAGGCGCCCGAGGGGTCTGCCACGTCTGGTCTCCCCCCTAAGAAGAAGTCCTTCAAGAAGTTTGCCCACAAGGACAAGAGGGTGAACATCCGAGCAATGTCTCCTAAAGAGTTTCTGCAGTTTCGCACCAAGAACCACTATCTCCAGGAGAGGGAGACGATCGAGGGAGTTGAAAATGTCTGGGTTAAGGACCATTGCAGGATATATCGAGATGTCATTGGAAACTTCAAGAAGAATTACATCTCTGTCCAGTGGATTGATTTGGCACATCTTCAGCGGCATACAGATTACTTTGGTGATGCTCTTGCTTTGATTGACAAGATGGGGCTCAAAAACATCATCACCTTCAAGACAGATTTTGATCCCACGGCAGTTGCTTAGTTCTACGTCACTGTTCATTTCTCCCATGATGAACAGCGCTCCATGATTTGGATGACTGGGTCACAGAAGATGACTGGTTCCTGGTCAGAGTTCATGCAGTTCTTGCACATTGATTTTCAGGGTGCTGACACCCCTCTTGGGCTGCGTCCTCATGCTCCAGTCCCCGCTGATAAGGGCCTTGCAAAGGACAGACTGCAGCAACTATATCTGAGGAAGGGGGTGCTTCCCAAGCACCTGGACATTATGCACCGCATCTTTCGGAACACCCTCTTCCCTCGGAGTGGTAACTTCGATGAGGTCCATGGCGTCTTGGCTGAGATGTTGTTACTATGTGAGGAGGCTATGTCTGTGGAGTCTGCTCAATTGGATATTGCAAATGTGATGTTCACAGAACTATGGAACTGCATTATCAACCGTAAGGTCCCTATCTACGGGCCTTACCTGTTTGCTTACATCTGCCACAAGTGGCAACAGGCGTTTCCGGGTGAGGTGCTCTACGCACAGTCTGACTATATTGTGCATGACCCAATCAAGCTGCGCATCAAGGATAAGTGGACCAACCCATCTTCCTCCTCTCAGCAAATGGACACAGATACAGAGACCGCTGCTGGTAGAGGACCTGCCTCTCAGCCCCGCTCGTCTGCCATGCCATCTTGGGCTATCAAGTTGCAGGACAAGATGAAGACTCTCTTCTGTATGCAGGCCAAGGGTCAGTATCAGTCACACGTGGCTGAGAAGCAGAGCCGCCAGAGGCATAAGCGTGTTCTCAGGACCTTGGATGTGGACATCTCCAGTGGCTCAGAGGACGACATCACGCCGGAGGCCACCTGGATGCAAGCTCAGGGGTACCAGTGGTCGGGTGATGAGGCGGAAGATGAGGAGGAGACTGACCAGGAGGGGACCGACGAGTCTGGTGATCCTAAGGACGAGGAGTAGCTACCTGTGACATTAGGTGTGCCCTTTTTGGTGTCTTGTGCCAAAGGGGGAGAGAGTCTAGGGATTTGATTTCATTCGAACTTTGCATTGCTTTGCTTATTTGCTTTGAACTTGGTTTGCTTTGTTTGCTATCGTGTGTGAGACATGATCTACCCTATGTGAGTTTAGATTTATTTCCATCATATGCTGTGAGTCATATGTCATATATCTCCATCCTTTTTATTCTCATATTATTATCCATGCAAATCCGGTATTGTCATCAATCCACCAAAAAGGGGGAGATTGTTGAGGCATAATTTATGCGTAAGTAATTTTGGTGATTGATAACAGTACCATACAAGACTAATCGTGTGTGTCAAGGTTTCAGGCAACATTCGTCAACGGCACAAGACGACACGACTCCTCTCTTCGGGAACGGAAGCACGGCGCTATCCTAGATTCTCTTCATTTGAGTCATAGGAAAGCCGTACTATTAAGAGGGGATCCGTACTGGAAAGGTTTGGGTGGAATCTATCTTTGCACACGCACACCTCTATTTTCTCCCTTTCCTTTATCCTTGGAGCGGCCCTCGCCTGTTTGTTCTTTGCGTCTCGGCAAAATGGTCCCCAGCGGTAGTACCGCTGGTCCCAGCGGTAGTACCGCTGGACTACCAGCGGTAGTACCGCTGTATCCAGCGGTAGTACCGCTGGCTGGCGGTAGTACCGCCCCTGGTCAGCGGTAGTACCGCTCCAAGTGCCCTGTTCCACCTGCCTAGCGGTAGTTCGTGGACGGACCCTTTTGCGAAGACTTTCTCGGCGGTAGTAGTGTTTATACACTACCAAGGGCCAGCGGTAGTACCGCTGGAAGCCCCAGCGGTGGTACCGCTGGTTCCAGCGGTAGTACCGCTGGAGGCCCCAGCGGTAGTACCGCTGCATGCAGCGGTAGTACCGCCAGGCAGCGGTAGTACCGCTCCTTCCCAGCGGTAGTACCGCTGGATCTCGGGCAGAGAGTGGGAAAACGGTCTGAATTTCCCCCCCACTATATAAAGGGTTCTTCTAGCTGAGGAACTCTATCTCTTACCTCTCTAAGCTCCATTGTTGCTCCACAAGCTTAAAAGTGCCCGATCTCTCTCCCTAGCCAATCAAACTTGTTGATTCTTTAGGGATTGGTTGAGAAGGCCTAGATCCACACTTCCACCGAGAGAAAAGTTGATTTCCCCACCTATCCCTTGCGGATCTTGTTACTCTTGGGTGTTTGAGCATCCTAGATGGTTGAGGTCACCTCGAAGCCATATTCCATTGTGGTGAAGCTTCGTGGTCTTGTTGGGAGCCTCCAAGCTTTGTGTGGAGTTGCCCCAACCTTGTTTGTAAAGGTTCGGTCGCCGCCTTCAAGGGCACCTATAGTGGAATCACGGTACCTTGCATCGTGCGAGGGCGTGAGGAGAATACGGTGGCCTTAGTGGCTTTTTGGGGAGCATTGTGCCTCCACACCGCTCCAACGGAGACGTACTTCCTGTCAAAGGGAAGGAACTTCGGTAACACATCCTCGTCTCCATCGGTTCCACTTGTGGTTATCTCTATCCTTTACTTTGTATTTGCTTTTGCTTGTGACTATATCTTAGTAATCTTAATAGCTCTCGTTGTTAGCTTCTATAGGGTTCACCTCATTGTCATATTATTTGTGAACCCGTATAGTATTTACCTTAACTTGCTAAGATTAATTAAAAAGTGGTCGTTGTCTATTCACCCCCCCCTCTAGCCAACCATATCGATCCTTTCACTTCCTCTAGAGGGTAGATCTAGAGTCCGTTCTGGGCTCCGGAGAGGGGGAATCGACGCCTTCGTCATCGCCAACCATCCTTCATCGCCAATTCCACGATGCTCTTCACCGTTCCTGAGTAATCTCATCGTAGGCTTGCTGGACGATGATGGGTTGGATGAGATCTATCATGTAATCGAGTTAGTTTTGATGGGGATTGATCCCTGGTATCCACTATGTTCTGAGATTGATGTTGCTACTACTTTGCTATGCTTAATGCTTGTCACTAGGGCCCGAGTGCCATGATTTCAGATCTGAACCTATTATGATTTCATCAATATATGTGTGTTCTTGATCCTATCTTGCAAGTTGTAGTCACCTACCATGTGTTATGACCCGACAACCCCGGAGTGACAATAGCCGGAACCACTCATGGAGATGACCATAGTATGAGGAGTTCATGTATTCACTAAGTGCTAATGCTTTGTTCCGGTTCTCTATTAAAAGGAGAACCTTAATATCCCTTAGTTTACATTAGGACCCCGCTGCCACGGGAGGGATGGACAATAGATGTCATGCAAGTTCTTTTCCATAAGCACGTATGACTATATACAGAATACATGCCTACATTACTTTGACGAACTTGAGCTAGTTACATATCTCCCCATGTTATAACTGTTACATGATGAATGTCATCCGACATAATTATCCATCATCGATCCAATGCCTACGAGTTTTTCCTACTCGTCCTTGCTATGTTACTTTACCGTTACTGCTGTCACTGCTGCTATTGTTACCACTACTGCCGTTACCATTGCTACTGTTGCTATCACGCTACTTTGCTACTGAAACTTTGCTGCAGATACTAAGTCTTTCAGGTGTGGTTGAATTGAGAACTCAACTGCTAATACTCGAGAATATTCTTTTGCTTCCCCTCGTGTCGAATCGACAAATTTGGGTTGAATAATCTACCCTCGAAAACTGTTGCGATCCCCTATACTTGTGGGTTATCAAATATAATGTGGAATTGTTTCACAGTTGACACCGCTTGTAACACCACAACGTAATGGTGTGTCCGAACGTCGTAATCGTACTTTATTAGAGATGGTAAGATCTATGATGTCTGTTACCGATTTGCCGTTATCGTTTTGGGGTTATGCATTAGAGATAGCTGCATTCACTTTAAATAGGGCACCATCAAAATCCGTTGAGACGACACCATACGAACTGTGGTATGGCAAGAGGCCAAAGTTGTTGGTTCTTAAAGTTTGGGGATGTGATGCTTATGTCAAAAAGCTTCAGCCTGAAAAGTTGGAACCCAAAGCGGAAAAGTGAATCTTCATAGGTTACCCAAAAGAGACAGTTGGGTACACCTTCTATCCCAAATCCGAGGGCAAAGTGTTTGTTGCTAAAAACGGAGCTTTTCTTGAATTATGTTGTTAGACAACAATGAACCTGCGAATTATGAAGAAGCAATGGTGGGCCCGGATTCCAACAAATGGCTGGAGGCCATGAAGTCTGAGATAGGATGTATGTATGATAACAAAGTATGTAATTTGGAGGTACTACCTGAAGGCCGCAAGGCTATTCAGAACAAATGGATCTTTAAGAAGAAGACGGACGCAGACGGTAATGTGACCGTTTATAAAGCTCGACTTGTGGCAAAGGGTTTTTCACAAGTTCAAGGTGTTGATTACGATGAGACGTTCTCACCGGTAGCGATGCTTAAGTCCGTCCGAATCATGTTAGCAATAGCTGCATTTTTCTATTATGAAATCTGGCAGACGGATGTCAAAACGGCGTTCCTTAACAGTTTTCTTAAGGAAGAGTTGTATATGATGCAACCCGAAGGTTTTGTCGATCCAAAGAGTGCTAACAAAGTATGCAAGCTCCAGCGATCCATTTATGGACTGGTGCAAGCATCTCGGAGTTGGAATAAACACTTTGATGACGTGATCAAAGCATTTGGGTTTATACAAGTGGTTGCAGAATCTTGTATTTACAAGAAAGTGAGTGGGAGCTCTGTGGCGTTTCTAATATTATATGTGGATGACATATTGCTGATTGGAAACAATGTGGAGCTTTTGGCGAGCATAAAGGATTACTTGAATAAAAGTTTCTCTATGAAGGACCTAGGAGAAGGTGCTTACATTCTAGGCTTTAAGATCTATAGGGATAGATCGAAACGCCTGATAGGACTTTCACAGAGCACATACCTTGATAAAGTTTTGAAGAAGTTCAAAATGGACCAGTCCAAGAAAGGGTTCTTGCGAGTGTTACAAGGTATAAAATTGAGTAAGACTCAGTGCCCAGCAACTGCGGAAGATAGAGAACAAATGAGTTCCGTCCCCTATTCTTCAGCCGTAGGTTCTATCATGTATGCAATGCTGTGCACTAGACCAGACGTCAGCTTGGCCATAAGTATGGTAGGCAGGTTTCAGAGTAATCCAGGAGTGGATCACTGGACGGCAGTCAAGAATATTCTGAAGTACCTAAAAAGGACTAAGGAAATGTTTCTCATTTATGAAGGTGACAAAGAGCTCGTCGTAAAAGGTTACGTCGATGCAAGTTTTGACACCAATCTGGATGACTCTAAGTCGCAAACCGGATATGTATTTATTCTTAATGGGGGTGCAGTAAGCTGGTGCAGTTCCAAGCAGAGCGTCGTAGAAGATTCTACATGTGAAGCGGAGTACATGGCTACTTCGGAGGCATCAAAGGAGGGTGTCTGGATGAAGCAGTTCATGACAGATCTTGGAGTTGTGTCGAGCGCACTAAATCCAATAACTGTGTTATGTGACAACACTGGTGCCATTGCCTTAGCAATGGAACCAAGGCTTCACAAGAAGACCAGACACATCAAACGACGCTTCAACCTCATCCGCGACTACGTCGAAGGAGAGGACGTGAATATTTGCAAAGTGCACACGGATCTTAATGTAGCAGACCCGCTAACTAAACCTCTTCCACGGGCAAAACATGATCAAAACCAGAACTGTATGGGTGTTCGATTTATTATAATGTAAATCGCATGGCGATGTGAGGACTAGATTATTGACTCTAGTGCAAGTGGGAGACTGTTGGAAATATGCCCTAGATGCAATGATAAATAGTTATTATTAGATTTCCTGTTTAAAGATAATCGTTTATTATCCATGCTATAATTTTATTGAATGAAAAAATAGATACATGTGTGGATACATAGTCAAAACAATGTCCCTAGCAAGCCTCTAGTTGGCTAGCCAGTTGATCATTGATAGTCAAGGTTTTCTGGCTATATGCAAGTGTTGTCACTTGATAACTGGATCACATCATTAGGAGAATCATGTGATGGACTAGACCCAAACTATGAACGTAGCATATTGATCGTGTCGTTCTAATGCTATTGTTTTCTGCATGTCAAGTATTTGTTCCTATGACCATGAGATCATATAACTCACTGGCATCGGAGGAATACCTTCTGTGCATCAAACGTCGCAACGTAACTGGGTGACTATAAAGGTGCTCTACAGGTATCTCCGAAGGTGTCCGTTGAGTTAGTATGGATCAAGACTGGGATTTTTCACCCCGTGTGACAGAGAGGTATCTCGGGGCTCACTCGGTAATACAACATCACACACAAGCCTTGCAAGCAATGTGACTAAGTGTAAGTGACATGATCTTGTATTACCGAATGAGTGAAGAGACTTGCCGATAACGAGATTGAAATAGGTATGCGGATACCCACGATCAAATCTCGGGCGAGTAACATACCGAAGGACAAAGGGAATGACATACGGGATTATATGAATCCTTGACACCGAGGTTCAAACGATAAGATCTTAGAAGAATATGTAGGATCCAATATGGGCATCCAGGTCCCGCTATTGGATATTGATCGAGGAGTGCCTCGGGGCATGTCTACATAGTTCCCGAACCCGCAGGGTCTACACACTTAAGGTTCAATGATGTTTTAGTATAGTTGAGTTATATGTGTGGTTACCTAATGTTGTTCGGAGTCCCGAATGAGATCACAGACATCACGAGGGTTTCCAGAATGGTTCGGAAACGAAGATTGATATATAGGATGGTTTCATTTGGTTACCGGAAAGTTTCGGGCAATTCCGGCAGTGTACCGGGAGTGACGAATGGGTTCCGGGAGTTCACTGGGAGGGGCCCACCCACCCGGGAGTGATCCCAAGGCACTATGGTGGCGCCACAACTCCTTAGTGGGTTGGTGGAGTCAGCCCAAGAGGCCCATGGCGCCACATAAGAAAATACCAAAGGAAAATAAAAGAAAAAGGGAAAATAGGGAGGTGGGAAGGAAGAGGAGGACTCCTCCTTCCCAAACCGAATTGGAGGAGGAGTCCTCCTCCCCTTGGCCGGCGCACCTTGAGGGCTTCTCCCTCAAGGCTAGCCCTCCCCCTCCCTCCTATATAGTGGAGTTTTAGGGCTGATTTGAGACAACTTTTGCCACGTGCAACTCAACCCTAGACCACATAGTTTTACCTCTAGATTGGATTTCTGCGGAGCTCGGGCGGAGCCCTGCAGGAGTAGATCATCACCACCACCGGAGCGCCATCACGCTTTCGTAGAACTCATATACTTCTCCGTCTTGCTTGCTGGATCAAGAAGGCCGAGATCATCGTCGAGCTGTACGTGTGCTGAACGCGGAGGTGCCGTCCGTTCGGCGCTCGACCGGAACGGATCGTGGGACGGATCGAGGGACAGTTCATGGGATGGTTCGAGGGACGTGAAGACGTTCCACTACATCAACGACATTTCTTAACGCTTCCTGCTGTGCGATCTACAAGGGTACGTAGATCCAAATCTCCTCTCGTAGATGGACATCACCATGATAGGTCTTCGTGTGCGTAGGAATTTTTTTGTTTCCCATGCAACGTTCCCCAACAGTTACGGGATCTTGTATTACAGAATGAGTAAAGAGACTTGTCGGTAACGAGATTGAACTAGGTATGGAGATACCGACGATCGAATCTCGGGCAAGTAACATATCAAAGGACATAGGGAACAACGTACGAGATTAAATGAATCCTTAACATAGAGGTTCAACCGATAGAGATATTCGTAGAATATGTAGGATCGAATATGGATATCTAGGTCCCATTATTGGTTATTGACCGGGGAGTGTCTCAGGTCATGTCTGCATAGTTCTCGAACCCGCAGTGTCTGCACACTTAAGGTTCAGTGACGTTTCGGTATTATTGAGTTATGTGTGTTTGGTAACCGAAAGTTGTTTGGAGTCCCGAATGACATCCCGAACATCACGAGGAGCTCCAGAATGGTCCAAAGGTAAAAATTGATATATAGGAAAGTGGGTTTTGAACTCCGGAAAAGTTTCGGGCATTTCCGGCACTGTACTCGGAGTGACGAATGGGTTCTGGGGGTCCACCAGGTGGGCCCACCCACCCTAAAGGGTCTCATGGGCTGTGGGAGGACGTGAACAAGCCCTCAGTGGGCTGGCCAAAGCCTCCACTAAAGCCCAAGGCGGATTGGAGGTGGGAAGGAAAGAAACTCAAAGGTGGAAAAGGTGGAAAAGGTTTCGAGGTGGAGGGGAGGAATCCTACTCCTATTAGGATTGGAGTAGGATTCCTCCACCTCCAATTTCGGCCAAACCTTGAGGGTTTGAGGATGCCTCCTCCACTTCCTCCCTCCTATATATACTAAAGGTTTTAGAGGTGAGGGCTAACCCTAATTGCCACGTGCTGCCTCTACTTCTCTCTAGATCTGTTTCTCCTCTAGTCTAGTTCGACGGTGCTTAGGCGAAGCCCTGCTGGATTAGTTTACCACCACCACCACCACATCGCCATGCTGGAGAACTCATCTACCTCTCCTCCCCTCTCGCTGGATCAACAAGGCGGGGATCGTCATCGAGCTGTACATGTGCTAAACGTGGAGGTGTCGTCCGTTCGGCACTAGATCGGGATGGATCGTGACGGGATCGCTGGACTGATCGTGATGAGATCATGGGACGGGCTGCGATTTGGATCGTGAAGATGTTCCACTACATCAACCAAGTTATACACGCTTTCCGCTTAGCGATCTACAAGGGTATGTAGATTCACTCTCCCCTCTCGTAGATGATCATCACCATGGATAAGTATTGCATCTGCGTGATACGTCCCAAACGTATCTATAATTTGTGCTTGTTCCATGATCTTTTGGGGGACATTGTTATATGTTTTGCTACACTTTTATATTATTTTACACATATTTGGACTAACCAACTAACTCAGTGCATCCACTGCCAGTTTCTGTTTTCTGATGTCTATTTTGCACGGGCTTTTACCCAATTTTCGGAAGCTCGAAAAATTCCACGAAAATATATAACAAATCAGCAAAACAGAAGCTTCCGGATCACCGAAGATGGGCCAGAGGGGATCCATGGGCTGCCTAGGAAACGTGCTGGCGCGGCCAGGCCCTAGGCCGCGCTAGGAGGCCACCTGGGTGGGCCCCACCTCCTCCGGTGCCCTCCTTTGGCCTATATTCAGAGTCCCGAGAGGATACCCTTCCACAACTTCCAGAATCGCCAATTTCTCCATCGTTCCGCCGCCGCAGCGCTTCCGAGATCGGGAGCGTCAGGAGACCTCTTCCCGGCACCCTGCTAGAGGGAGGATTGACCTTCGGGAGTTTCTCCACCGCCATGGATGCTTCCCGGACGTGCCGTGAGTAGTCCTCCTTGGACCATGGGTCCATAACCAGTAGCTATGTGATGTCTTCGCTCCAATCTTGTGCTTCAATGGTTAGTCCTTGTGAGCTTCCCTACACGATCAAGGCATCTATGTAATTCTCTTGCTATTGCTATGCTCCGTTTGTTGGGATCCGGTCGATTATGAGATTATGTTCAGATTGCTATGAGTTATATATTTGATCATCCTTTTATATTATGTTCCTTAGTGATTCATGCATGTTCTCCATTGCTATTTATTGCTTTGGCCGAATAGTAGATTGTAACTCCAAGAGGGAGCGTTATGCATGATTGTGGGTTCATGCCCCTCGATGTCTAGCTTGAGCGACAGAAACATGAGATTAGGGGATGTGTTGTTGCCACCAGGGAGAAAACAACGGTGCTTGCGACCACAGTTGCAAGGATTGTTTACCTTACGCATAGTTCGTTAATGCAGTTGTCCGTTGCTTTGAGTTTACACTTTGGGTGCGGCTCGCAACTTAATACCGGAGAGATGTTCTCGATAGATATCTCAAGGTGGATGATTTGTAAGTAGATGCTGATGAATAAAAGGTCTACTTGTCTTGGCGTACTGCACATTACTATTGAACCTCTAACTATCAAGTAGCATAATTAGCATTGCGGTGCGTTCATAATTCTGTCAATTGCCCAAATGTGATTTGTTTACCCAAGCATAGTTGTTTATCGTCTTTTGGGAGAGATACATAACTAGTGAACATCATGTGATTCTTGTCCATATCACCATCATTGTTTACACCTCCACTATTTACCGCTTTCATTTAGTTTTCCGTTGCAATCTACCTTCCCGCTTGTGTTTTGATCCTTTGCAAACTACAAGGTCGGAGAGATTGACAACCTCTCTGTACTAGTTGGGAGGAAAGTTATTTGTTGTGTGTGCAGGTCCACGTCTTCTGCTAGCACCAGGGTGGAAGACACCTACTTGTTGAGCCTAGGAGTCCTCCTGGTTCGATAAACCTTACAGTCTCGTGTGATGGAAAACTTGCTGCTGACTACATCTCAACCTTCCACTTGGGGTAACCAACGAGGTGCGAGAAGTATATACATCATCTCGTCATCAAGCAATGTTTTCTGGCGCAGTTGCCGGGGACTCCTGTCTCCAAGATAGGGGAGTTGCACGCTATCCTTTACCTTTTCTTCTCAGTCTTGTTAGTTTGCTTTTTAATTTTTGCTTTAGAGCCTTATACCAAAACCACAAAAAAAAATAGTTGCTTTGCTTTTTCTTGTTGCCGCTATTATGGGTTCCACTGAGAACACCAAGTTGTGTGACTTCACTAGTCACAACAACAATGACTTTAACTACACTCCTATTGCTGCTCCCGCCACTGGAGCCACGTCCTATGAGATTAAACCTGCTTTACTGAACCTAGTTATGAAAGATCAATTCTCCGGTGCTGGAGACGATGCTGCTTTGCACTTGAACAATTTTGTTGAGCTCTGTGATATGCAAAAATATAAAGAAGTAGATGGTGATATTGTTAAACTTAAGCCTTTTCCTTTCTCCTTGAGAGGAGGATCTAAATTGTGGCTTCAATCTTTGCCTAGGAATGGCATAGGTTCTTGGGATAAATGCAAAGATGCTTTTATTGGGAAGTATTACCCGCCTGCTAAGATTATCCAGTTGAGGAGTAACATTATGAATTTTAGGCAATTGGAAAATGAACATGTTGCTCAAGCTTGGGAACGTATGAAATCTCTTGTTAAGAATTGCCCTAAACATGGTTTGACTACTTGGATGGTTATCAAACTTTCTATGCACGATTGAGCTTTACCTCGCGGAATCTGTTAGACTCAGCCGCGGGAGGAACCTTTATGTCAACTACACTTGGTGTTGCCACAAAGCTATTGGATGAGATGATGACAAATTATTCTCAATGGCACACCGAGACAGCTCCCACAGATAGGAAGGTAAACTCTGTTGAGGAGATCTCCTCCCTTAATGATAAGGTTGACATGATCATGACTCTACTTACTAAGCAAGCTCCTATTGATCCTCATGATGTTCCTTTAAATTCTTTGGTTGCTCAACAAAGAGAGCAAGTGGATGTTAATTTTATCTCTAGGAACAACTAAAATAACAATGCTTATAGGAGTAATTTTGGTATCAATCCTAGACCGTTCCCATCGAACAACTATGGGAACCATAACAATTATCCTAGCACCAGAAACTTCACTTCTGAATTAGAGAGCATGCTTAAGGATTTTATCACTTCTCAAAAGGCCTTCAACAAGAGTGTAGATGAGAAACTATAAAAAATAGATAGTCTCTCTTTGAAGGTGGACAACATAGCTCATGATGTAGAGATGCTTAAAATTAGAACTTCCCCACTT
This sequence comes from Hordeum vulgare subsp. vulgare, assembly GCF_904849725.1. NCBI lineage: Eukaryota > Viridiplantae > Streptophyta > Magnoliopsida > Poales > Poaceae > Hordeum > Hordeum vulgare. The sequence continues at coordinate 208,591,409 of NC_058519.1, read as the reverse complement.
GAGGAAAGGAACACCACACCCATGAATGCTATCCAAGTCCAAATTAATGAGAACATAAGAATGCTAGCCAAACTTAAAGAGAGATGGGCTAGAGAAAAATAAGAGGAAGAGAGAAGTAGGAGCCTTCCTCCACACACTACCATTGCTACTATACAAGTTGTTGAGGATCTCAAAACTTTTAGCACCCATCGCACTCCTAGTCCCAATGGACCTATTAATGGTGATGCTAATACCTCAACTATAGTACAAGAAGGTCCTATGAATTCACAGACTACCAAAATAATGAGCTTAAATGACATTACTACCACTTTAATTAATGGTAGTAATATTGATTTTGACAATTGTAGTCTCTTCGAAGTTATCACCTTTTTGCAAAGAATGGCTAAAGACCCCCACACAAGTACACTCAATATTGCCTTCACCGAGCATATTACTAATGCTCTTATCAAAGATAGGGAGGATAAGCTCAAGCTAGAGACTTATATTCCTAGAAAACTAGAAGATGGTTGGGATCCTATCGTCAAAATTAAACTGAATAATATCTCTCGCTTTGCATTGTGTGATGTTGGAGCTAGTGCTTCCGTTATGCCCAAAAGAATGTATGATATGCTTGATTGGAAACCTTATGATCCATGTTCTTTTGGTGTTCGTCTTGTTGATTCTTCCATAAAGAAACCTTTAGGGAGAATTGATGATGTGCTTATTGTTGTCAATGATAATTACGTGCCCGTTGATTTTCTTATTATGGACATTGAATGTGATCCTTCATGTCCAATTATTTTGGGACGTCCTTTTCTCCGCACTGTTGGTGCTATCATTGACATGAAAGAGGGAATCATTAAATTCCAATCCCCCCTTAAAAATGGAATGGGACACTTCCCTAGAAATAAGATTAAGTTACCTTATGAGTCCGTTACATGGGCAAGTTACTCTTTTGGAGTTGATAACACTTGATCTTCTTGCATTATGCCTAGCTCAAAGGCATAAAAGAAAGCGCTTGTTGGGAGGCAACCCAATTTGTTTTTTACTTTCAGTTTATTGGTCTTGATGCTTGTTACTACTGTATCAACATCATTGTATCTTTATTTTAAGCTTTGTGTCAAGTTATAGGCTCCGATTGCAAGAAAGTTCAAAAGTTGTGACATGCTGTCCAGAAACAGATTCTGTCTGCTTGACGTAAAAATTCGCCAAAAATCACCAGATCGTCTTTTTGATCTGATTTTTTTACAGAATGCTCTATATAATTGCCTTTCTCGCATTTGTTCTGAGTTTTTTGATTTGAGTTGCAAAAGTGCCCCAAATAAATTATTTACTACCTGCTGTTCTGTTTTTCACAGATTCTGCCATATTTTGTGTTTCCATTGTTTTGCGTTGCAAAAAACTTTTGGAAATCATGAGAAGTAGTAGCTTTTCATGAAAATATTTATTTCCAGAAGGTAATGAATTATTTTATTAAGGGTACTAACCACTCTAATCAGCTGATGATGAGTTTCGTATGAAGGGAGTTTTCAAGTATGCGATGGGAGATGATGAAAGAAGATCCAGGAGTGTCAAGCGCTCAAGCTTGGGAATGACCCCATTCACCCCAAGAAATATTCAAGGAGACTCAAGCGTCTAAGCTTGGGGATGCCCCCGTGCATCCCCTTCTCTATCAACAATCATGAGTTCCTCCATCTCCATGCTATATTTTTATCACTTCATATGTTATGTGCTATGCTTGGAGCATCCCGCTATTTTCTTTTTAGTTTGTTTTAGTTTTTCTTGTTGTTCATAACAAGTCGGAACCTAGCCTACCTTGTTTGGGAGAGACACACGCTCCATTCCACTCTAGAACACAATATAGGTTTTCATGCTTATCCTTTTTGTGTCTTATCTATTTTTCCATAGCTACTGTCATGCTTAGCTCTTAGTTTTCATGCTTATCTTTTTAAGAGATTTTATTTAGGTTGATTTTGGTACTCACTTAAGTTATCATGCTTATCTTGTTTAGAGAGTTGGCTCGTTGCATTGAGCTATGTGTCTTGCATGAGTAGGTAATTGAGGTTGCTATTTAAGTATAGTAGTAACTTGCAATAGTTTTGAGGTATTGATTTGAGTAATGTTTGGACTATTGGTGCCAAGAGATTGAGCCTATTAGTGATAGGTGTCGTATTTTGGGAAATCCGTGTGTTTTTCAAAAACTAAAAATTAGTTAAGAACTCTCGCTACTAAATTGATCGCTAACCTCTCGAGGGGTTGGAATATATAGAGTACCCTCACGTTACCATGACTCGAGGATGCGCAAGGATAACCAAATCCACAAACACTCCTCCTCGAGGTACTTGTCTCTTTGTGAATTTCCTAACTAGATATAGAGTTACCAATAATAAGTGTATGAGTTCTTCGGACTAATGTGATTATTCGATTGTTGGCACTTCCACCATCCATATTTTGCTAGCCTCTTCGGTACCGTCCATTGCCCTTTCTCACATTGAGAGTTGGTGCAAACTCCGCCGGTGCATCCAAACCCATGACATGATACGCTCTGTCATACATAAGCCTCATTATATCTTTCCTCAAAACAGCCACCATACCTACCTATTAAGGCATTTCCATAGCCTTTCTGAGATACATTGCCATGCAACATCCACCATCTCATGACTTGATCTTCATGCCGTACATGCTTTTGCTTGATCGTAGAGCCGCATGATAGTTGGGCCTTACCCCAATTATTGATACATGACGCGCTAGTATCATTGCATATCCTGCTACACTGGCAGAGGCATACATTTGCATACATCATGATAGTTTTCACTTGTCTTTATGTTGAGTATTTCCTATAAAGTGTGATGATCTTCTCCTTATTCATGTAAAACATAGAGTGTTGCCCTTAAGTGAGGAAAAGTTCCCAAAGAGGAAAAACAAAAGATCCCAAAGAGGACAAATGAGAGATAAAAAGAAAGAGCCAAAGAGGCCACAAAAATAAAAAAAGAGAAAAAAAGAAAAAAAAAGAGAAGGGGGGAAACACTACTATTCCTTTTGAAGATCCACACTCGTACTCCATTGCTATATTGGTACTACATAGAGATTATCATCCATGCATAACTATGTGGGGACCCTTACCCTATAGAACTTGGTTTGCATATTCCAATGATGAGCCTCCTCAAATGAGCTCTAGGTCTTCATGAGCAAACAAGTTGGATGCACCCCCACTAGTTCCATTGGAGAGCTTACCTTAGCTCATATGTGCATCCGTTACATGGCAATCCCTACTCCTCACATCATATCTATCATTTGGCTTTCTCTCGCCTATGGTTGTCCTCATTGATGTGAGCCTTTCACACCTTTTTTTTCTTCCTTCCCCATCATTATTCTATTTTCCATCCTAAGTGCCAACATATCTTTCTTACTCTCATCCATTGCATGAGTGCTCAAAATCGAAAGGGAGAGGATCATTTTGACTTGTGCCTGACTAGTGGTGTGGGGATGAGTCAAAATAAGATTCTGAAGGAGACTAAGTGTGAAGTTTAGTAGATTGAGTTCTCAATTAAAAATATATATTTTATGATCTCAACCCATCTCCCACTTGTTGCACGCAAACACCATTTGGAGACATTCGAGTCACGGACAACGAGAGCTATCACACCTTTATGTTCTTACTTTGCTAAACTCAATACTAGATATATACTCTTGCTTGTTATTGTCTTGACTTGAATTGCATATATCACTTACTTTACTTTGAAGTTCTTATATGTGTGTTAGCATGTCACTGGAGAAATTATTGTGTTATCATTTATCTACTCAAGGACGAGCAGAAATTAAGCTTGGGGATGTTGATACGTCCCAAACGTATCTACAATTTCTGCTTGTTCCATGATCTTTTGGGTGACATTGTTATTTGTTTTTCTACACTTTTATATCATTTTACACATATTTGGACTAACCTACTAACTCAGTGCACCTAGTGCTAGTTTCTGTCTGCTGATGTCTATTTTGCAGGGGATTTTACCCAATTTTCCGAAGCCCGAAAAATTCCAGGAACAATATATAGAAAATCAGCGAACCACAAGCTTACAGATCACCGAAGATGGGCTAGAGGGGGGCCAGGGGCTGCCCAGGCGACCTGCTGGCGCGGCCAGGCACTAGGCCGCGCCAGGAGGCCGCCTGGGTGGGCCCCACCTCCTCTGGTGCCCTCCTTTGGCCCATATTTAGAGTCCCGAGAGGAAACCCTTCCACAACTTCCAGAATCGCAAATTTCTCCATCGTTCCGCCGCTGCAGCGCTTCTGAGATCGGGAGCGTCAGGAGACCTCTTCCCGGCACCCTGCCGGAGGGAGGATTGACCTTCGGGAGCTTCTCCACTGCCATGGACGCTTCCCGGACGTGCTGTGCGTAGTCCTCCTTGGTCCATGGGTCCATGGCCAGTAGCTATGTGATGTCTTCTCTCCAATCTTGTGCTTCAATGGTTAGTCCTTGTGAGCTACCCTACATGATCAAGGTGTCTATGTAATTCACTTGCTATTGCTATGCTCGGTTTGTTGGGATCCGATGGATTATGAGATTATGTTCAGATTGCTATGAGTTATATATTTTATTATCCTTTTATATTATGTTCCTTAGTGATTCATGCATGTTCTCCGTTGCTATTTATTGCTTTGGCCGAGTAGTAGATTGTAACTCCAAGAGGGAGCGTTATGCATGATTGTGGGTTCATGACCCTTGATGTCTAGCTTGAGTGAGAGAAACATGAGACTAGGGGATGTGCTGTTGCCACCAGGGAGAAAACTACGGTGCTTGTGACCACGGTTGCAAGGATTGTTTACCTTACGCATAGTTCGTTAATGCAGTTGTCCATTGCTTTGAGTTTACACTTTGGGTGGGGCTCGCAACTTAATACCGGAGAGGTGTTCTGGATAGATATCTCAAGGTGGATGATTAGTAAGTAGATGGTGATGAATAAACGGTCTACTGTCTTGGCGTACTGCCCATTACTATCGAACCTCTAACTATCAAGTAGCATAATTAGCATTGAAGTGCGTTCTTAATTCTGTCAATTGCCCAACTATGATTTGTTTACCCAAGCATAGTTTTTATCGTCTTTTGGGAGAGTCATCACTAGTGAACATCATGCGACTCCGGTCCATATGACCATCATTGTTTACACCTCCACTATTTACCGCTTTTAATTACTTTTCCGTTGCAATCACTATTACCTTCTCGCTTGTGTTTTGATCCTTTGCAAACTACAAGGCCCGAGAGATTGACAACCTCTCTGTACTCGTTGGGAGGAAAGTTATTTGTTGTGTGTGCGTGTCCACGTCTTCTGCTAGCGCCAGGGTGGAAGACACCTACTTTTTGAGCCTAGGAGTCCTCCTGGTTCGATAAACCTTATAGTTCCCGTTTGAGGGAAAACTTGCTGCTGACTATATCTCAACCTTCCACTTGGGGTAACCAACAAGGTGCGAGAAGTATATACATCATATCGTCATCAGTGCATTGGAATTTTTTGTTTCCCATGCAACGTTCCCCAACAGTGGCATCATGAGCTAGGTCTATTCGTAGATGACATCTCGAGGAGAACAGAAAAGAGTTTGTGGACGTTGATGTTCAATTTGCGGCCCTCCTTAGTCTTTTCTTGATTCAACGACATTGTTGGATTGAAGCGGTCCAGACCAACTTTACTCATACGCTTACGAGAGACCGGTTTCATCGTCTGACATGCAACTTGTTGCATAAAGATGACTGGCGGGTGTCTGTTTCTTCAACTTTAGTTGAATCAGATTTGACCGAGGCGGTCCTTTGAGAAGGTTAAATAGCAATTTTCAAATCACCATTGTGGCTTTGCGTAAGTAAGATGCGATCATACTAGATACCCATAGCATCCACATAAAACATGCAACAACAAATTAGAGGACGTCTAACTTGTTTTTGTAGGGTATGCATGTGATGTGATATGGCCAAAGACATGATATGATATATTGTATGTATGAGATGATCATGTTGTAATAGTTAAATATCGACTTGCACGTCGATGCTACGGCACCCGGTAGGAGCCATAGGGTTGTGTTTAAACTAACATTTGTGCTTGCAGATGCTTTTACTATATCGCTAGGTTATAGCTTTAGTAGTAATAGCATAGATAGCGCGACAACCTCGATGGCGGCACGATGATGGAGATCATGGTGCGGCGTCAGTAACGATGGAGATCATGTCGGTGCTTTGGTGATGGAGATGAAGAAGCGCAAGTTCATGGCCATATCATGTCACTCATGATTTGCATGTGATGTTAATCCTTTTATGCACCTTATTTTGCTTAGAACGACGGTAGCATTATAAGGTGATGCCTCATTAAAATTTCAAGATAAAATTGTGTTCTCCCCGACTGTGCACCATTGTGACAGTTCGTCGTTTCAAGACACCACGTGATGATCGGATGTGATAGACTCAACATTCACATATAACGAGTGTAAAACAGTTGCACACGCGGAACACTCGGGTAAAACTTGACGAGCCTAGCATGTACATACATGGCCTCGAAACACAAGAGCCCGAAAGGTTGAGCATGAATCATATAGTTGATATGATCAACATGGAGATGTTCACCACTGAAACTATACTCAACTCACGTGATGATCGGACTTGAGTTAGTGGATTTGGATCATGCGCCACTCAAATGAATAGAGGGATGTCTATTTGAATGGGAGCCATTAGTAATATGATTAGCTAAACTCAATTAACATGAACATAGTCAAAAGGTCTTTGCAAATTATGTTGTAGCTTGCGCTGTAGCTCTACTGTTTTTGATATGTTCCTAGAGAAAATTTAGTTGAAAGATTATAGTAGCAATTATGCGGACTGGGTCCGTAAAGTGAGGATTGTCCTCAATGCTGCGCAGAAGGCTTATGTCCTTAATGCACCGCTTGGTGTGCTGAACCTCGAGCGTCGTATGTGGATATTGCAACATCTGACATACATGTTTTTGATGACTACGTGATACTTTAGTGCGTAATGCTTAACGACGTAGAATTGAGGCGCCAAAGACGTTTTGAAACTTCCCAGAACATATGAAATGTTCCAAGATATGAAATTGGGATTTCATACTCGTGCCCTTGTTGAGAGGTATGAGACCTCCGACAAGATTCTTTGTCTACAAAGTAAGGGAGAAAAGCTCAATCATGAGCATGTGCTCAGATTTTCTGAGTGCTACAATCGCTTGAATCGCGTGGGACTTGATCTTCCAGAGGAGATAGTGATGGTTCTCGAAAGTCACTGCCACCAAGCTACTAGAGCTTTGTGATAAACTATAACATATCAAGGATAGATATGATGATCCTTGAGCTATTCGCGATGTTTGACACTGCGAAAGTAGAAATCAAGTAGGACCATCAATTGTTGATGGTTAGTAAAACCACTAGTTTCAAGAAGGGCAAGGGCAAGAAGGGATAATTCATGAAATGGCACAGTTGCTGCTCTAGTGAAGAAACCCAAGGTTGAACCCAAACCCGAGACTAAGTGCTTATGTTATGAGGGGAACGCTCACTGAGGCGGAACTACCCTAGATACTTGGTAGATGAGAAGGCTGGCAAAGTCGACAAAAGTATATTGGATATACGTGATATTGATGTGTACCTTACTAGTACTCCTAGTAGCACCGGGGTATTAGATATCAGTTCGGTTGCTAAGTGTTAGTAACTCGAAATAAAAGCTATGGAATAAACGAAGACTAGCTAAAGTGAGGTGATGATGTGTGTTGGAAGAAATTTCAAGGTTGATGTGATCAAACATCACACGCTCCCTCTACCATCGGGATTAGTGTTGAACCTAAAATAAATGTTATTTGGTTAAGCATGAACATGATTAGATCGTGTTTATTGCAATAACATTATTCATTTAAAGAGAATAATGGTTATTCTATTTGCTTGAATAAATACCTTCAATGGTTTATTGAATCTCGATCGTAGTGATACACATGTTCATAATATTGATGCCAAAAGATACATAGTAGTAATGATAGTACCACTTACTTGTGGCACTACTGCTTGAGTCATATTGGTATAAAATGCATGAAGAAGCTCCATGCTGATGGATCTTTGGACTCACTCGTTTTTGAAACGTTTGAGACATGCGAACCATGCCTATTGGTATAAACGCATGAAGAAACTCCATGCAGATGGATCGTTTGGACTCACTTGATTTTGAATCACTTGAGACATGCAAATCATATCACATGGGCAAGATGACTGAAGGCCTCGTTTTCTAGTGAGATGGAACAAGAAAGTAACTTGTTGGAAGTAATACATTTTGATGTGTGCAGTCCAATGAGCGCTGAGGCACACAGTGGATATCGTTATGTTCTTACTTCACAAATGATTTGAGTATATTTACTTGATGAAACACACGCCTGAATTATTGAAAGGTTTAAGTAATTTTAGAGTGAAGTTGAAAATCATCATGACAAGAGGATAAAATGTCTACGATATGATCATAGAGATGAATATCTGAGTTGCGAGTTTGGTACACAATTAAGACATTGTGGAAATTGTCTCACAACTAATGCCACCTGGAACACCATAGCGATGGTGTGTCCGAACGTCATAACCATGCCCTATTTGATATGGTGGATACGATGATGTTTCTTATTGAATTACCACTATCGTTTTTGGGTGAGGCATTAGAGACAACCACATTCACTTTAAATAGGGCACCGCGTAATTCCGTTGAGATGACACAGTATGAACTATGGTTTGGATAAACCTAAGTTGTCGTTTCTTAATAGTTTGGGGCTGCGACGCTTATGTGAAAAAGTTTTAGCCTGATAAGCTCGAACCCAAAGCAGATAAATGCATCTTCATAGGACACCCAAAATAGTTGGGTATACCTCCTATCTCAGATCTGGAAGCAAAGTGTTTGTTTCTAGAAACGGGTCCTTTCTTAAGGAAAAGTTTCTCTCGAAAGAATTGAGTGGGAGGATGGTGGAAACTTGATGAGGTTATTGAACCATCACTTCAACCAGTGTGTAGCAGGGCGCAGGAAGTTGTTCATGTGGGGCCTACACCAATTGAAGTGGAAGTTAATGATAGTGATCATGAAACTTCGGATCAAGTTACAACAAACCTCATAGGTGACAAGGTCACGTACTGCTACAGAGTGGTACGGTAACCCTGTCTTGGAGGTCATGTTGTTGGACAATAATGAACCTACGATCTATGGAGAAGCGATGGTGGGCCCGGATTCCGGTAAATGGCTGGAGGCCATGAAATCCGAGAGAGGATCCATGTATGAAAACAAAGTGTAGACTTTGGAAGAAATACTTGATGGTTGTAAGACTATTAAGTACAGATGAATCTTTAAAAGGAAGACAAACAATGATGGTGAAAAGTCACCATTAAGAAAGCTCGATTTGTCGCAAAGATTTTTCCGACAAGTTCAAAGAGTTGACTATGATGAGACTTCCTCACTCGTAGCGATGCCAAAAGTTTGTTGGAATTATGTTAGCAGTTGTTGCATTATTTAAGAAATCTTGCACATAGGATGTCAAAACATTGTTTCCTCGACGGTTTCCTTGAGGAAAGGTTATATGTGATACAACCAGAAGATTTTGTCAATCCTAAGGATGCTAACAAGTATGCAAGTTCCAATGATCCTTCTATGGACTGGAGCAAGAAACTCGGAGTTGGAATATATGCTTTGATGAGATGATCAAAGTTTTTGGTTTTATACAAAGTTTATGAGAAACTTGTATTTCCAAAGAAGTGAGTGGGAGCACTATAGAATTTCAGATTAGAATATGTGACTGACATATTGTTGATCGGAAATAATGTAGAATTTCTGGAAAGCATAAAGGGTTGTTTGAAAGGAAAACCTAGATAGAGCTACTTGAACATTGAGCATCAAGATCTATAGAGATAGATCAAAACATTTAATAAAACTCTCAATGGAATGCATGCATTGACAAGTTTTTGAAGGAGTTCAAAATAGATCAGCAAAGAAGGAGTTCTTAGCTGTGTTGTAAGGTGTGAATTTGAGTAAGACTCAAAAGCTCGACCACGGCAGAAGAAAGAGAAAGGACGAAGGTCGTCCCCTATGCTTTAGACATAGGCTCTATAGTATGCTATGTTGTGTACCGCACGTGATGTGTGCCTTGCCATGAATCTGTCAAGGGGTACAAAAGTGATCCAGGAATGGATTACTGGACAACAGTCAAAAGTTATCCTTAGTAACTAGTGGACTAAGAAATTTTTCTTGATTATGGAGGTGATAAAAGTGTTCTTCGTAAAAGGTTACATCGGTGCAAGCTTTGAAACTAATCCAGATGACTCTGAGTAGTAAACCGGATTCGTATAGTGGAGCAGTCATTTGGAATAGTTCCAATTGGCGCGTAGTAGCAGCATCTATAGAATGACATAGGCATTTGTAAAGCACACACGGACCTCAAAGGTTCAGATCCGTTGACTATAAACCTCTCTCACAAGCAAGACAAGATCGAACCCCAAAACTGTATGGGTGTTAGATTCATTACAATCACACAGTGATGTGAACTACATTATTGACTCTAGTGCAAGTGGGAGAATATTGGAAATATGCCCTAGAGGCAATAATAAATTGGTTATTATTATATTTCCTTGTTCATGATAATCGTTTATTATCCTTGCTAGAATTGTATTGATTGGAAACTCAAATACATGTGTGGATACATAGACAACACATTGTCCCTAGTGATCATCTAATTGACTAGCTCATTGATCAAAGATGGTCAAGGTTTCCTGGCCATAGGCAAGTGTTGTCACTTGATAACGGGATCACATCATTAGGAGAATGATGTGATGGACAAGACCCTGCTAGCAGTCCCCGGCAACGACACTAGAGAAATGTTGTTGACGTGTCCCTGACTTGATGCCTCCGCGGCAACAGAGCCAGAACTGCTCCCAGTTGCTCAACAATTAGCAATTGTCTTGCAATGGCCCACCAGCGTGTGGGATCGCGGCAGTTTTCGAGGGTAGAGTATTCAACCCAAATTTGTTGGTTCACCAGACGGGAAGTGAAAGGATACTCTCAAGTATTAGCAGATGAATGTGTCGGATTCAACCGCACCTGAAAGATTAGTATCTGCAAGCAAAGTATCAGTAGCAAAGTAGTATGATAGCAACGGTGCCAGAAACGATCTATTGACGGCAGACTATTCCTAACTGTTGTATCAATGGCGCCAGAAGTTGCCCGTGGACGGGAAATAATCTTTCCCGTCAACTTCGTGCAAAAAAGTATTGTAGCAGGTAGCAACAGTGTAACGAGTAACAACAGTGGCAAGGAACAAACTCGTAGGCAATGGGTCGGTGATTCGTTTGGATGACATTCATCATGCAACAGTTATAACACGGAGAGATATGTGGCTAGCTCCCATTCATCAATGTGATGTAGGCATGCATTCCGTGTGTAGTCATACGTGCTTAGGGAAAAGAACTTGCATGACATCTATTGTCCATCCCTCCCGTGGAAGCGGGGTCCAAAAGGATACTACGGGATATTAAGGTTCTCCTTTTAATAAAGAACCGGAACAGCGCATTAGCACTTGGTGAACACATGAACTCCTCAAACTATTGTCATCACCGGGAGTGGTTCCTGTTATTGTCACTCCGGGGTTGCCGGGTCATAACACATAGTAGGTAACTACAACTTGCAAGATCGGATCTAAAACACTCATATATTGGTGACAACATAATAATTTCAGATTTGAAATCATGGCACTCGGGCCCTAGTGACAAGCATTAAGCATGGCAAAGTAGTAGCAACATCAATCTCAGAACATAGTGGATACTAGGGATCAATCCCTGTCAAAACTAACTCGATTACATTATAGATCTCATCCTACTCATCACCGCCCAGCGAGCCTACGAATAGATTTCTCACGAACGATGAAGAGCTTCATGGAATTGGAGAGGAAAGAAGGGTGATGATGACGATGGCGACGATTTCCCCTCTCTGGAGCCCGAAACGGACTCCAGATCTGCCCTCCGGATGAAGAACAGGATGTGGCGGCGCCTCCATGTCGCAAACGCGATGAAATCTTCTCTCCTGATTTTTTCTCGACGAAAGTGAATTTATAGAGCTGGAGTTGGGGGCAACAGACCCACGTGGGCCCCACAAGCTTGGTTGCCGCGGCCAGGGGGGCCGCGGCAACAGGGCTTGTGGCCCACTGGCCCATCCCTTACGGTGGATCTTTGCACAGGTATTTTTCATATTTTCCAGAAATATACTCCGTAATTTTTCAGGATGTTCCGAGAACTTTCATTTCTGCACAAAAACAACACCATGGCAATTCTGCTAAAAACAGCGTCAGTCCGGGTTAGTTCGATTCAAATCATGCAAATTAGAGTCCAACACAAGGGCAAAAGAGTTTCGAAAAGTAGATACGATGGACACGTATCAGACCCAAACTATAAATGTAGCATATGACCGTGTCAGTTTATTGCTACTGTTTTCTGCATGTCAATGTATCTGTTCCTATGACCATGAGATCATGCAACTCCTGGACACCGGAGGAATACCTTATGTGTATCAAACGTCGCAATGTTACTGGGTGACTATAAAGGTGCTATAGAGGTATCTCCAAAGGTGTTTGTTGGGTTGGCATGGATCAAGACTGGGATTTGTCACTCCGTGTGACGGAGAGGTATCTCGGGGCCCACTCGGTAATACAACATGACAACAAATCTTGCAAGCAATGTGACTAAGGAGTTAGTTACAGGATCTTGTATTATGGAACAAGTGAAGATTCTTGCCGGTAACGAGATTGAACTAGGTATGGAGATACCGGTGATCGAATCTCGGTCAAGTAACATACCGAAGGACAAAGGGAACAACATACGAGATTAAATGAATCCTTGACATAGAGGTTCAACCGATAGAGATCTTAGTATACTTTGTAGGATCCAATATGTACATCCAGGTCCTGCTATTGGATATTGATCGAGGAGTGTCTCACGTCATGTCTGCATAGTTCTCGAACCCGCACGATCTCCACACTTAAGGTTCGGTGACGTTTCAGTATTATTGAGTTCTGTGTGTTTGGTAACCGAAACTTGTTGGAGTCCCGGATGAGATCCCGGACATCATGAGGAGCTCCGAAATGGTCCGGAGGTAAAGATTGTTATATAGTAAAGTGCGTTTTGAACTTCGGAAAAGTTTCAAGCATTTCCGGCACTGTACCGGGAGTGACGAATGGGTTCCGGGGGTCCACCAGGTGGGCCCACCCACCCCAAAGGGTCTCCTAGTGACAAGCATTAAGCATGGCAAAGTAGTAGCAACATCAATCTCTAGTGGATACTAGGGATCAAGCCCCGTCAAAACTAACTCGATTACATGATAGATCTCATCATACTCATCACCGCCCAGCGAGCCTACGAATAGATTACTCACGAACGATGAAGAGCTTCATGGAATTGGAGAGGGAACAAGGATGATGATGACGATGGCCACGATTTCCCCTCTCCGGAGCCCGAAACGGACTCCAGATCTGCCCTCTAGATGAAGAACAGGATGTGGCGGCGCCTCCATGTCGCAAATGCGATGAAATCTTCTCTCCTGATTTTTTCTGGACGAAAGAGAATTTATAGAGCTGGAGTTGGGGGCGACAGACCCATGTGGGCCCCACAAGCTTGGTTGCCGCGGCAGGGGGGGGGGGCGGCAACAGGACTTGTGGCCCAGTGGCCCATCCTCTCCGGTGGATCTTTGCGTAGGTATTTTTCACATTTTCCAAAAATATTCTCCGTAAATTTTCAGGACGTTCCGAGAACTTTCATTTCTGCACAAAAACAACACCATGGCAATTCTGCTGAAAACAGCGTGAGTCCGGGTTAGTTCGATTCAAATCATGCAAATTAGAGTCCAAAACAAGGGCAAAAGAGTTTGGAAAAGTAGATACGATGGAGACGTATCAACTCCCCCAAGCTTAAAACCTTGCTTGTCCTCAAGCAACTCAATTGACAAACTGAAAGAGAAAGAAAAACTTTGACAAACTCTGTTTGATCTTGTTGTTGCAAGTATGTCTAACTCGTAACCAGAATTTCAGCAAGATCACAAGTTAACCACACAAGCAAGTGACACAAAGGTCTCACGGTAAACTAATATCAATGTCATAATCAGCTAGCGAGCAAATAATAATGAGTTTCAGATACCAACAAGTCAATAAAAACAAGCATGAAGCAATATGAATAGGTGGTATCTCTCTAGCTCTTTCTGAGATCGCAAAACATAAATGCAGAGCACTTTCAAAGATCAAGGGTTGACTAAACATTGTAATTCATAGCAACGAAGATCCAGTCATAGTCATACTCAATATCAATCAAAAGGAAAGCATAAAAATAACAGAGGTGCTCTCCAATTGGTGCTTATATAAGAAGAGGATGACTCAACAGGAAAATAAATAGACAGACCATTCGCAGAGCAAAACATTGATTTTCAGAGGTGCCCGAGCTCAAGCTTTGAAAACAGAGATAATAATTTTGGGTGGCATGCTTTCATTGTCAACGCAATGACCAAGAGTTCTCAATATCTTCCACGCTACTCATGCTATAGGCGGTTCCCAAACAGAAAAGTAAAGTTTTAACTCCCCCACCACCAATCAATCACACTCCACGGCTAGCCGAATCCTCGGGTACCATCCATAGTAACATCAATCCACGGGGAGTCATGTTTTACAGTTATGTTTTCGATTTAAGCGTGGAACTGGGCATTCCAATTAGCGGCCCCTTTCTCGTGAATGACAGTGAATAAACACATGTCAAGGATAACACACCTAGCATGGAAGATACCAAAAGCCCTCTGTCACCACACGAGCGGTTCAGGCATGCAAAACAGAATATTTCTTGAAGGTTTACTGAATGGCACATGCAAATTTACTTGGAATGGTAGGTAAATACCGCAAATAGGTAGGTATGGTGGACTCTCATGGAAAAACTTTTGGGTTTATGTATTTGGATGCACAAGCAGTATTCCGCTTAGTACAAGTGAAGGCTAGCAAAAGACTGGGAAGCGACCAACTAGAGAGCGACAACAGTCATCAAGATGCAATGAGTTTGACTAACATGGAGTGCAAGCATGAACAGGATATAAATCACCATGAACACGAACATCATAGATGCTATGTTGATTTTGTTTCAACTACATGCATGAACATGCGCCAAGTCAAGCCACTTGAATCAGTCAAAGGAGACTACCATCCTATCATACTACATCATAGTCATCTCAAAATCTATGTTGGCATTCAAGAAAAACCATTATAAGCTCCTAGCTAAGTAAGCATGGCATTAGAAACTATGATCTCTAAGTTGTCATTGCAAACATGGTTCTCTCACAACAAAGCTGAATTTGGGATGACAAGCTAGTCATATTTACAAAAACAAAATAGATAGAGTTCATACCAGCTTTTCCAGCCTCAGTCACTTCATCATATATCATCATTATTGCCTTTCACTTGCACGATCGAATGATGTGAACAATAATAAGAATGCTCGTGCATTGGACTAAGCTGAAATCTGCAGGCAAACACAAAGGAGAAGACAAAGTAATATGGCTCTTTGAAAGCTACACAGGTATGCATGCGAGAGCCACTAAACATTGTAACCAATATCTTCTACCTTGACCCAAAGAAAAAGAAAACTATTTACACGGGAAAGCTCCCAACAAGCAAAAAGAAGAAAGGACAATCTTTTTGGGTTTTCTCAAAAGGACACAAAACAAGAAAACAAGAAAAGGAAAGTAAACTAGCATGGATAATACATTGGCAAAGTGTACACACCGACGAACAAAGTGAAAACATAAGTAAGAATGTAAAGTCGGTGAGAACACGTACTCCCCCAAGCTTAGGATTTTGGCCTAGCTTGGTCTACTCCCACGGCGGGAAATAACCAGCTCCGGGATACTCCGGAGCGGACTGTGGATGCCACTACTGTGTGAGCTCCTCTGGCTCCCACTGATAAACTGGCGTCTGGTACTCGACTGGCGGCTTGGGCACGGGCACCTGTGGTTGGGCTAAGCCCCAATATGCGTAGATGTCTGAGGGCATAATAGTGTACCCGCCTGCATGAAGATCGAACAAAGAAGGAGCATGCAAAGTAATAGTCTCTCGAGTACCCTGACTAAATACGAGGTTATAAATCATCCGTGTACTAGCATCTCTATCCAGAAAATCATGGCGAACCATGCTATCATAATCCAGATATTTTTCAGGAAGAAGCATCTCTTCTTCCTCGCGAAGTCTAATAGGTATCTCAAAGTGTCTAGCAAGACGAGTAGCATAGGTACCTCCATAGGCGACACCTTTGGAACGGTTTGTGTTCAACCGCTGAGCTACTATAGCACCTAGGCTATAAGTCTTAGTGCTATAAAGGCCTTCGCGCAAAACCGCAAGGTCTGGAGAGCTAAGTGATCCAGCCTCCCCACAGCCAATCAAACATTTTCCCACAAGTAATGAGAAGTACCAAAGCACAGGAAAATGTATGCTAGCAATTCTAGCGCGAGACACTCCTCTCTCCTCTCCAACAGCAATAGTACCTATGAAATCCTCCAAGTCCCGTGGACGAGGATCATGAATATCCCCAACATAAGGTAATTTGCATGCATTGCAAAAATCCTGTAGTGTCATGCACTGGGGGATATCGTACAACATGAACTCAACGATGGGAGGATTCTTCCTCGGATAAAAGTTGAAGCTTTGAACGAAAATATTGGTGAGGAGGAGGTATTGTGAGCACTTATCTTCAACGAACGCGGTAAGACCTGCGTTCTCCACCAAGTAATAAAAGTCTTCATAAAGCCCGGCGGTGCGCAAAAATTCATCACTTGGCCACTCGCACGCTCGAACTTCTGTGACTCGAGGAACCATGTACTTGGGGTGGTTCTTCTCATCCTCCTCGGGGTTACGGCTTGAAGAGCCTCTCAAGAACCTCCTCATATTTTTCCTTTTCTAGCTCTGAAAAATTCTGAAATTTTTAGAGACTTCGAAAGAAAAGTGAATAAAGATTAACCCAACTCGTAGCAACTACTCCTACTAGTGCCTAGAGACCGTATCACGCGCTAAAACTACTTGGGACCAGCTAAAATCAACATTTCAAGCTCAAGAACAGGGTCACCAAGATAGTAAGAATACGCGGAGGATAAAGCACTAGAGCAAAAACTAATTGGACCAATGGAGGAGTCACTTACCAAGGAGTAATTTCCCCAAAACGGTTCGGAGAATGATGCCTTGAGCAAGTAGATAGAAAATCACAGCCAAATGAGCAAGAACACGGGTTTGAGCTGCAAAACGATTTTTTCTGGAGGTAGAGGAAGAGGATGGGAGCTGGAATGAGTGGAGGGGGCCCCTGTGGGCCCCACAAGCTTGCTTGCCGTGACCAGGGGGGTGACCGCGGTGACAGGGCTTGTGGCCCACTGGTGTGGCCCCCCAGGCCAGCTCTCAGTCCCAGTATTTTTCAAATATTGCAAAGAAAATCATACTAGATTTTCAGGACCATCGGAGAACTTTTATTTTTGGGGTATTTTTCTCCAGGACGCTAAAACAGGAAACATGAAAAACTAAACTAAACCTATCATTTTTCTTCTAAGCAAAAGAAAGTGAAAGCTTAAAACAGAGGTATATGACTCTTTGATTGATCCATTTCATGGTCATCGAAAGAAATCCGTCAATGGGGTTGATCAAATCCTGATGACAAAACTTCCTCGAATCGCAAAAGAGAATGGAGAATTTTCGAATAGCCACTAAGTTACCTCAATGGGGATGTGAATCTCCCCAACAAGCAAATCATACTTCATCTTGACATGCGGAATAGGGCATTCAAAGCTCCCAATAAGAATCGATGAAGTTTTTTTGATAGCATTGATGCAATGTATGATATCGTTTCTTTGGAAAGTGCACGGTATGCTCATTACCGTTGACATGGAAAGTGACATTGCCTTTGTTGCAATCCATAACAGCCCCTGCAGTGTTTAAAAAGGGTCTTCCGAGGATGACAGCCATGGCATCGTCCTCGGGAATATCCAAGATAACAAAGCCTGTTAAGATAGTGGTGTTAGAAACCACAACAAGCACATCGTCGCAAATGCCGACAGGGAAAGTAGTTGATTTGTCGACCATTTGCAGAGAGATTTCAGTGGGTGTCAACTTATCCAGTTCAAGTCTACGATAAAGAGAGAGAGGCATAACACTAACTCCGGCTCCAAGGTCACATAAGGCAGTTCTTATGTAGTTTCCTTTAATGGAGCAAGGTATAGTGGGCACTCCGGGATCACCAAGTTCCTTAGGAGTTCCACCTTTGAAAGTGTAATTGGCAAGCATGGTGGAGATCTCAAGATCTGGTATCTTCCGTTTATTGGTCACGGTATCTTTCATGTACTTGGCATATGGAGACATTTCGAGCATATGAACTAACCGCATTTGCAGAAAGACGGGTCTTATCATTTCAATAAAGCGCTCAAAATCCTCATCATCCTGTTTCTTGGATGGCTTAGGAGGAAAGGGCATAGGTCTCTGAACCCATGGCTCCCTTTCTTTACCATGATTCCTAGCAGTGAAGTCTGTCTTATCGTATCTCTTAGGTTGTGGGTTATCAGGATTAACCGTAGGTTCAATCTCCACATCCTTATCATTGCTAGGTTGAGCATCATTATGAACATTGCTGTCCATATTGTCACTGGGTTCATCTTCATCACCAGATTGTGTTTCTGCATCAGACGCAGAAATATCATTTGGTTCTTCCGGTGTGACAGTATTTGGTGGACTAACATGTAGGTTTCTATCATCCTTCTTCTCCTCCTTAGGATGACTGGGTGTATCAACATTAATTCCTTGAGAATCTTGATCAATTCTCTTAGGATGACCCTCAGGATACAAACGTTCCTGAGTCATTTTGCCTCCTCTAGTAATGACTCTGACAGAGTTGTCATTTAATTCATTGAACAGGTCGTTCTGAGCTTTAAGTACTTGTTCTACCTGAGTAGTAATCATAGAGGCATGTTTACTCAGAAGCTTCAGATCATTGATATTTCTGTCTACACAAGCACTTAAATGACTAAGCATACGAGTGCTTTGTTCCAAATGTCTGCTAACATAATCATTGAAATTCTGTTGTTTGGCAACAAAGTTATCAAATTCATCAAAGCATAGGCTAGTAGGTTTATCAAAAGGAATATCACTCTCATCAAACCTACGCAGAGAATTTACTTCTACTACCTGTATCGGGTTATCGAGACCATGGATCTCTTTGATAGGTGGTATATTTTTGACATCTTCAGATCTAATGCCTTTCTCTTGCATAGATTTCTTGGTTTCTTGCATATCTTCAGGACTGAGGAATAGAATACCTCTTTTCTTCGGAGTTGTCTTAGAAGGTGGTTCAGGAATAGTCCAAGCATTATCGTTGATCAAGATGTTATTCAGTAGGATCTCAACTTGTTCTTTAGTTCGTTCCCTAAAAACACAACCGACACAACTATCTAGGTGGTCTCTAGAAGCATCGGTAAGTCTGTTAAAGAAGATATCAAGTATCTCGTTCTTCTTAAGAGGGTGATCAGGCAAAGCATTCTGTAGCTGGATAAGCCTCCCCCAAGCTTGTGGGAGACTCTCTTCTTTGAGTTGAGCAAAGTTGTATATTTCTTGCAAGGCAGCTTGCTTCTTATGGGCAGGGAAATATTTCTCACAGAAGTAATAGACCATATCCTGGGGACTACTCACACATCCAGGAGCAAGAGAAGTGAACCACGCTTTAGCGTCATCCTTTAGAGAAAAAGGAAACAACTTAAGGATATAGTAGTAGCGGATCTTCTCCTCACTAGTGAAAAGGGTGACTATATCGTGTAGTTTGGTAAGATGGGCTACGACCGTCTCAGACTCATAGTCGTGGAAATGATCAGATTCGACTAGAGAGATTATCTCAGGGTCGGCAGAGAATTCATAATCCTTATCGGTGATAAAGATAGGTGAGGTGGCAAACTTCGGGTCATATTTCATCCCAGCTTTCAGAGATTTTTCCTTCCACTTGAGAAGTAATTTCTCAGCGTCATAGGCATCCTTACACGCAAGAAAATCCTCAGCTATCTCTCCCTCCATAACATAACCCTCAGGTATATCACGCAATTCATATCTAGGAGAGCTAGATCTAGCAGGAGCGAAAGCAGGTTCTATCTCAATAGTATCGGCAGTTTTAGAAGCATCTCGAGCATTGGCAGTAACTGTAGCAATATGAGCATCAAGGAATACCCCTAGTGGCATATCTGGAAAAGTAGTATCAAGCATAGCATCATCGGGCAAAATAACATCTCTAGCATCATCAGGAAAAGCAGTATCAGGCATAGCATCTCTAGCAGTATCAGGCATAGCATCTCTAGCAGTATCAGGCATAGCATATCTAGAAGTATCAGGCATAGCATCTCTAGCAATATCAGGTATAGTAGCATCATAAGCATCATCAAGCACATGCGACATATGAAGATTTCTAGGAGGAGGTGATGTCGCAAACTTACTCATAACTGAAGGTGAATCAACTGCACAACTAGGTGGCAGTTCGTTACCTCCCCTCGTAGTTGAGGGAAGACTTTGGTTTTTGGATCTTTCAGATTCTTCATAGTGATCAGCAGATATAAATCCCAAGTGACTCAGAGAATATAACAATCCTTCCCCGGCAACGGCGCCAGAAAAAGCTGCTGCTAGCAGTCCCCGGCAACGGCACTAGAGAAATGTTGTTGACGTGTCCCTGACTTGATGCCTCCGCAGCAACAGAGCCGGAACTACTCCGAGTTGCTCAACAATTAGCAATTGTCTTACTATGGCCCACCAACGTGTGGGAACGCGATAGTTTTTGAGGGTAGAGTATTCAACCCAAATTTGTTGGTTCACCAGACGGGAAGTGAAAGGATACTCTCAAGTATTCGCAGCTGAATGTGTCAGATTCAACCGCACTTGAAAGATTAGTATCTACAAGCAAAGTATCAGTAGCAAAGTAGTATGATAGCAACGGTGCTAGAAACGATCTGTTGACGGCAAACTATTCCTAAATGTTGTATCAATGGCGCCAGAAATTGCCCGTGGATAGGAAATATTCTTTCACGTCAACGTCGTGCGAAAAAGTATTATAGGAGGTAGCAGCAGTGTAATGAGTAACAACAGTGACAAGGAACAAACTCGTAGGCAATGGGTCGGTGATTCGTTTGGATGACATTCATCATGCAACAGTTATAACACGGAGAGATATGTGGCTAGCTCCCGTTCGTCAATGTGATGTAGGCATGCATTCCGTGTGTAGTCATACGTGCTTAGGGAAAGGAACTTGCATGACATCTATTGTCCATCCCTCCCGTGGCAGCGGGGTCCAAAAGGATACTACGGGATATTAAGGTTCTCCTTTTAATAAAGAATCGAAACAACGCATTAGCACTTGGTGAACACATGAACTCCTCAAACTATGGTCATCACCGGGAGTGGTTCCTGTTATTGTCACTCCGGGGTTGCCGGGTCATAACACATAGTAGGTAACTACAACTTGAAAGATCGGATCTAAAACACTCATATATTGGTGACAACATAATAATATCAGATTTAAAATCATGGCACTCGGGCCCTAGTGACAAGCATTAAGCATGGCAAAGTAGTAGCAACATCAATCTCAGAACATAGTGGATACTAGGGATCAATCCCCGTCAAAACTAACTCGATTACATGATAGATCTCATCCTACTCATCACCGCCCAGCGAGCCTACGAATAGATTACTCACGAACGATGAAGAGCTTCAAGGAATTGGAGAGGGAAGAAGGTTGATGATGACGATGGCGACGATTTCCCCTCTCCGGAGCCCGAAACGGACTCCAGATCTGCCCTCCGATGAAGAACAGGATGTGGCGGTGCCTCCATGTCGCAAACGCGATGAAATCTTCTCTCCTGATTTTTTCTGGACGAAAGTGAATTTATAGATCTGGAGTTGGGGGCGGCAGACCCACGTGGGCCCCACAAGCTTGGTTGCCGCGGCCAGGGGGGCCGCGGCAACAGGGCTTGTGGCCCACTGGCCCATCCCCTTCGGTGGATATTTGCATAGGTATTTTTCATATTTTCCAGAAATATTCTCCGTAAATTTTCAGGATGTTCCGAGAACTTTCGTTTCTGCACAAAAACAACACGATGGCAATTCTGCTGAAAATAGCGTTAGTCCGGGATAGTTCCATTCAAATCATGCAAATTAGAGTCCAAAACAAGGGCAAAAGAGTTTGCAAAAGTAGATACGATGGAGACGTATCAGACCCAAACTATAAATGTAGCATATGACCGTGTGAGTTTATTGTTACTGTTTTCTACATGTCAATGTATCTGTTCCTATGACCATGAGATCATGCAACTCCCGGACATCGGAGGAATACCTTCTGTGTATCAAACGTCGCAATGTTACTGGGTGACTATAAATGTGCTATACAGGTATCTCCAAAGGTGTTTGTTGGGTTGGCATGGATCAAGACAGGGATTTGTCACTCCGTGTGACGGAGAGGTATCTCGGGGCCCACTCGGTAATACAACATGACAACAAACCTTGCAAGCAATGTGACTAAGGAGTTAGTTACGGGATCTTGTATTATGGAACAAGTGAAGATTCTTGCGGGTAACGAGATTGAACTAGGTATGGAGATACCGGTGATCGAGTCTCGGTCAAGTAACATACCGAAGGACAAAGGGAACAACATACGAGATTAAATGAATCCTTGACATAGAGGTTCAACCGATAGAGATCTCCGTAGACTATGTAGGATCCAATATGTACATCCAGGTCCTGCTATTGGATATTGATCGGGGAGTGTCTCACGTCATGTCTGCATAGTTCTCGAACCCGCAGGGTCTCCACACTTAAGGTTCGGTGACGTTTCGGTATTATTGAGTTATGTGTGTTTGGTAACCGAAACTTGTTGGAGTCCCGGATGAGATCCCGGACATCATGAGGAGCTCCGGAATGGTCCAGAGGTAAAGATTGTTATATAGTAAAGTGGGTTTTGAACTTCGGAAAAGTTTGAGGTATTTCCGACACTGTACCGGGAGTGACGAATGGGTTCTGGGGGTCCACCAGGTGGGCCCACCCACCCCAAAGGGTCTCATGGGCTGTGGGAGGACGTGTACAAGCCCTTAGTGGGATGGCCGAATCCTCCACTAAAGACCAAGGCAGATTGGAGGTGGGAAGGAAAGAAACCCAAAGGTGGAAAAGGTTTCCAAGTGGAGAGGAGGAATCCTACTCCTAGTAGGATTGGAGTAGGACTCCTCCACCACCAATTTAAGCCGAACCTTGAGGGTTTGAGGCTGCCTCCTCCCCTCCATCCCTCCTATATATAGTAGAGATTTTAGAGGTCCGGGCGAACTCTAATTGCCACGTGCTCCCTCTACTTCTCTCTAGATCTGTTTCTCCTCTAGTCTAGTTCGGCGGTGCTTAGGCGAAGCTGCTACGGCAACAAAAGTCCTTCCCCACCAATGACGCCAGGAATCCTTCTGCTACTTCTCAAAGAATAGCGCCAGAAATTGACACGTTGACGGAGACTTGCTTGCGTTGGTTTTTCCCTTCAAGAGGAAAGGGTGATGAAGCACAGGAGCAGTAAGTATTTCCCTCAGTTTGAGAACCAAGGTATCAATCCAGTAGGAGAATCTTGTCAAGTCCAGAGTACCTGTGCAAACACAAAAGAGCTTGCACCCAACACTATAAAGGGGTTGTCAATCCCTTCAAGATTGATTGCAAAGTGAGATCTGAAGGCGGAAAGTGCAACGAAGTAAAAGTGTAAGGCTGAAAATATGGTGTGGAGTAGACCCGGGGGCCATAGCGTTCACTAGAGGCTTCTCTCAAAATAGCAAGTATTACGATGGGTGAACAAATTACTGTCGAGAAATTGATAGAACCGCGCAAAATCATGACGATATCTAAGGCAATGATCATACATATAGGCATCACGTCCGAGACAAGTAGACCGATACTTTCTGCATCTACTACTATTACTCCACACATCGACCGCTATCCAGCATGCATCTAGTGTATTGAGTTCATGACGAACAGAGTAACGCCTTAAGCAAGATGACATGATGTAGAGGGATAATCTCAAACCAATGATGAAAACCCCATCTTTTTACCCTTGATGGCAACAACATGATGCGTGCCTCGCTACCCCTTGTGTCACTTGGTGAGGTCATCGCACGGTATGAACCCAAAACCAAGCACTTCTCCCATTGCAAGAATCATTGATCTAGTTGGCCAAACAAAACCCACAACTCGAAGAGAATTACAAGGATATGAAATCATGCATAAGAGAGATTAGAAGAAACTCAAATAAGATTAATAGATAATCTGATCATAAATCGACAATTCATCGGATCTCGACAAACACACCGCAAAAGAAGATTACATCGAATAGATCTCCATGAAGATCATGGAGAACTTTGTATTGAAGATCCAAGAGAGAGAAGAAGCCATCTAGCTACTAGCTACGGACCCATAGGTCTATGGTGAACTACTCATGCATCATCAGAGAGGTCATTGTGTTGATGAAGAAGCCCTCCGTGTCCGAAACCCCCCTCCGGTAGGGCACGAGAACGTGCCGTAGATGGGATCTTGCGGAGGCAGAAGCTTGTGGCGGCGGAAAAGTATTTTCGATGATCTCTTGATTTTTTCTGGGATTTTAGGGAATATATAGGAGCAAAACCTAGGGTAGAGGAGGTCCAGGGGGCCCACAAGCCCGTGAGGGCCGGCCTTCCCCCTGGCCGGGGCTGAGGGGCTTGTGGGGTCCCTGGGGACCGCCTGCCTTGGTTCTCACGTCTCCCGATCTTCTTTTGTTTCGGAAAAAATCTTTTCGGGGATTTTATTCCGTTTGGACTCCGTTTCAAATCTTCCTCTGAAAAGGGTCAAAAACACGAAAAAAACAGGAACTGGCACTTGGCACTGAGTTAATAAGTTAGTCCCAAAAAAGATATGAAAGACGTATAAAACATCCAAAGTTTGACAAGAGAATAGCATGAAACCATAAAAAAATTATAGATACGTTGGAGACGTATCAAGCATCCCCAAGCTTAACTCCTGCTATTCCTCGAGTAGGGAAGTGATAAAGACTGAATTTTTGATGTTGAATGCTACCTAGCATAGTTGTCCTTTGCAACTTCTTTCATGTGAGAAGAATGTTCAGATCCGTAAGATTCAAAACTATAGTTTGCTATTGACATGAAAATAATAATACTTCAAGCAAACTAGCAAGGTAATCATGAACTTTAAAAATAACGAGGCCAAAGAAAGTTAGCCCTACAAAATCATATAGTCTGGCTATGCTCCATCATCCTCACACAACTAATGCAAATCATGCACAACCCCGGTATTGGCCAAGTAATTGTTTTCGCACTCTTACTTGAGCGTGAGCCATGGATATAGCACTATAGGTGGAATAGAGTGTGGTGGTGGTTGTGAGACAAAAAGGAGGAGATGGTCACATTGACTCGGCGTATCAAAAGGCTATGGAGATGCCCATTAATAGATATCAATGTGAATGAGTAGGGATTGCCATACAAGGGATGCACTAGAGCTATAAGTATGTGAAATCTCAAAAGGAGAACTAGTGGGTCTGCATCCAACTTGCTTGCTCACGAAGACCTAGGGCAATTTGAGGAAGCCCATCATTGGAATATACAAGCCAAGTTATATAATAAAGATTCCCACTAGAATATGGTAGTGACAAAGCAAGAAGCTCTCAATCATGAAGAACATGGTGCTACTATGAAGCACAAGTGTGGAAAAAGATAGTAGCATTGTCCCTTCTCTATTTTTCTCTTTTTTTATTTGGGCTCTTGGGCTTTTTTTTTCTTTTCTCTTTTTTTTTATTTGGGCTCTTCCGACTTTTTTTATTTACTCACACGGGACAATGCTCTAATAATGATGATCATCACACTTTTATTTACTCACAGCTCAAGATGATGATGACTCTATAGGAAATGCCTCCGGCAGTGTACCGGGATGTGCAACGATTTAGCTTCGTGTATGATGTTGAAACATCTCGCTAGCTATCTTAAGAACATGCGATGGCAATATGAAAGTGACGGCACAAGTCATGAGACGGAACGGTGGGAGTTGCATGGCAATATATCTCGGAATGGCTATGAAAATGCCATAGTAAGTAGGTATGGTGGCTGTTTTGAGGAAGGCATATGGTGGGTTTGTGTACCGGCGAGAATTGCGCGGCACTAGAGAGGCTAGCAATGGTGGAAGGTGAAAGTGCATCTATAACATGGACTCACATTAGTCATGAAGAACTCACATACTTGTTGCGAAAGTTTTTATTAGTAATCGAAACAAAGTGCTAAACGCATACTCCTAGGGGAAGGGTTGGTAGGTGTTAACCATCGCGCGATCCCGACCTCAACACAAAGGATGACAATCAATAGATCAATTATGCTCCAACTTCCTGACATAGCGGTTCACCATATGTGCATGCTACGGGAATCACTTACTTCAACACAAGTATTTCTAGATTCACAACACCCTACTAACATAGCTCTTAATATTACCAAATCCATGTCTCAAAACTAATTGAGAGGAATCAAGACTTCTCTTTCTACTCAATGCACATGAAGATGGAGGTTTTTTTGTATCCTCTTTGGATACCTATCACCCTTGGGACTACTTTCATAGCATAAGCCAACTACCAAGTCACGCACCGTCATGCTCTATAAGATCTAAGTGAAGCACATAGAGCAAAATATCTAGCTCAAAAGATATAAGTGAAGCACGATGAGCATTCTAGAGAAATCACGATGAGTGCATGTCTTTCTCTAAAGGTGTGCAGCAAGGATGATTGTGACACAACAAAAAGAAAAGACTCCTAAGATACAAGACACTCCAAGCAAAACACATATCATGTGGTGAATAAAGATATAGCTCCAAGAAATGTTACCGATGGATTGAAGACGAAAGAGGGGATGCCTTCCCGGGGCATCCCCAAGCTTAGGCTTTTTGGTGTCCTTGAATTTGGCTAGGTATCCCATGGGCATCCCCAAGCTTGAGCTATTTCCACTCCTTATCTATTTGTCCATGAGAGCATCACCCAAAACTTGAAAACTTCACAACACAAAACTTAAACAGAAACTCGTGATAACATTAGCACAAGAAAACAAATTATCACCACTTTAGGTACTGTAGAAATCTTGATTTCTATTTATATTGGTGTTGGGATACTGTATTATCACTTTTCCATGGCTAGTACCCCCCGAAACTATCCATAGCTTCATCAAAACAAGCAACCAACTCAACAAAAATAGAATATGTAAAAAACAGACCAGTCTGTAGCAATCTGTATACTTCATATACTTCTGTTATCTCAAAAATGCTGAACAATAACTAATGCCTGGGAAAAAGGCATATCAAGCATCAGCAAAAAGAATCAAATCAAAATCTCTTTCTTAGGAAAAATGAAAAATCACCTCGTGAGCGAAAAGTTTCTGTCTTTTTCCAGCAGGATTAAACAACCCTCACAAAGACTAGTCATAAAGGTTTTGCTTGGCTCAAACACAAAAATAAACACAAAAAACACAATCACAATATAATTGTGATGGTGTGGACGCAAAAAAACATAAAGAAAAAGAAATAAATTCATTGGGTTGCCTCCCAACAAGCGCTATTGTTTAACGCCCTTAGCTAGGCATAAGGTGATAGAATCACGTATCATCGTCTTTGGTGCTCAAACCATAAGTAGCCCTCATCATGGATTCATAAGGCAATCTTATTTTATTTCTAGGAAAGTGTTCCATGCCCTTCTTTAAAGGAAATTGAAATCTAATATTCCCTTCCTTCATATCGATGATAGCACCGATAGTTCTTATTTATAGGTCTACCAAGAATAATAGGGCATGTAGGATTGCAATCAATGTCAAGCACAATGAAATCCACGGGTACATAGTTCCTATTTATAATAATAAGAACATCATTGATCCTTCCCATGGGTTTCTTGACAGTAGAATCCGCCAGATGGAAATTATGAGAACACTCTTCAAGCTCATTAAAACCCAGAACATCACATAAAGACTTTGGAATCACGGAAACACTAGCACCCAAATCACACAAAGCATTGCATTCATAGTTTTTGATTTTGATTTTGATAGTAGGTTCCCACTCATCATGAAGCTTTCTAGGGATTGATATTTCCAATTCAAGTTTCTCTTCAAGAGATTTTATCATAGCTTCGACGATATGATCGGTAAAGACCTTGTTTTGGCTATAAGCATGTGGAGAGTTTAGCATGGATTGCATCAAGGAAATGCATTCAATCAAGGAGCAACTATCATAATTGAATTCCTTGAAATCCAAAGTAGTAATTCCATTACTACTGAAAGTTTTAATATCTCCAACTCCACTTTCAATGCTTTTAGCATCAAGATAGATGGACTCCGAATCATTGGGTCTCTTTTCAACCAAAGTGGATTCATATCCAGCCCCATCATCATTAGGTTTGACATAAGAAAACAAAGATTCAATGGGAGTCACACTAATCACTTTAAGATCTTCGTGATTCTCATCACGAGAACACGCCTTTTTAAGCCATTCATGTCTAGCACGAATTTGGGCGGTTCTTTGTTTGCTCCCAATCATGGAAACACGCATAGCTTTCAAAGTTTCATCCATATTGATCTTGGGAGGAGCGCATCTTACTTTCAAAGCATCAATATCACTAGACATTCTGTCAACGCTCTTAGCCAAATCGTCAATTTTGAGTAGTTTTTCCTCTATGGACGCATTGAATTTTGTGTGTGAGTTGATAAACTCTTTCATATTACTCTCTAGATCACAGGGTAATATATTGTAATTTCCATGAGTATTGTTGTAGGAGTTGCCAAAGTTATTAGAGGTGTTACTAGGAAAAGGCCTAGGAACATAGTTTCCTCTAAAAGCATTGTTGTTGCCAAAATTGTTCCTACCAACAAAATTAACGTCCAAGCTAGTGTTGCTACTCTCAATCAAGGAAGACAAGGGCATATCATTAGGATCTAAAGGAGCACTTCTACTAGAAACCAAATTCGTTAACTCATCCATATTCACACTAAACGAGTTAATTTCTTCCATAGCGTGTATTTTCTTACTAGTAGGTGACCTTTCAGTGTGCCACTGAGAGTAGTTCGTCATGATATTGTCTAGGAGTTTTGTGGCTTCTCTTAACGTGATTTCCATGAGCGTTCCACCTGAGGCAGAGTCTAAGATATTTCTAGAAGCAAAATTCAAGCCAGCGTAGAAGATTTGTATAATCATCCAAAGACTCAAGCCATGAGCGGGACAATTTCTAATCATCAATTTCATTCTCTCCCAAGATTGTGCAACATGTTCATGATCAAGTTGCTTAAAATTATTGATATCATTACGGAGAGAGATAATCTTAGCCGGCGGAAAATACTTGGATATATAAGCATCTTTGCACTTATCCCAAGAATCGATACTATTTTTGGGCAAAGACGAAAACCAAGTTTTTGCTCGATCTCACAACAAGAAAGGAAAAAGCTTAAATTTAATCACATCATTATCCACATATTTCTTATTTTGCATATCGCAAAGCTCAATGAAGTTATTGAGATGGGATGCGACATCTTCACTAGGAAGGCCGGAAAATTGCTCTTTCATAACAAGATTCAGCAAAGCGGCATTGATTTCATATGACCCCGCACTAGTGGCGGGAGCAATCAGAGTACTAATAAAATCATTATTATTAGTATTCGAGAAGTCACAAAGTTTGGTGTTTTCATTCATGGTGACTTCGGCAAGCAATCAAGCACACAAGCGAACAAAGGGCAGGCGAGAGAAAAGGGCGAACGAAAAAGGCGAATTTGTGATGTGGGGGAGAGGAAAACGAGAGGCAACTGGAAACAAAAAAAAATGCAAGAGATGAGTTTGCGAAACTTACTTGGATGAGTTCTTGACTTGATCCTCCCCAGCAACGACGTCAGAAATCCTTTTGCTATGGCAACAAAAGTCCTTCCCCAGCAATGACGTCAGGAATCCTTCTGCTACTTCTCAAACAACAACGCCAGAAATTGACACGTTGACGGAGACTTGCTTGCGTTGGTTTTTCCCTTGAAGAGGAAAGGGTGATGCAGCACAGGAGCTGTAAGTATTTCCCTCAGTTTGAGAACCAAGGTATCAATCCAATAGGAGAATCTTGTCAAGTCCAGAGTTCCTGCGCAAACACAAAAGAGCTTGCACCCAACTCTATAAAGGGGTTGTCAATCCCTTCAAGATTGGTTGCAAATTGAGATCTGAAGGCGGAAAGTGCAACGAAGTAAAAGTGTAAGGCTGAAAATATGGTGTGGAGTAGACCCGGGGGCCATAGTGTTCACTAGAGGCTTCTCTTAAAATAGCAAGTATTACGGTGGGTGAACAAATTACTGTCGAGCAATTGATAGAACCGCGCAAAGTCATGACGATATCTAAGGCAATGATCATACATATATGCATCACGTCCGAGACAAGTAGACCGATACTTTCTGCATCTACTACTATTACTCCACACATCGACCGCTATCCAGCATGCATCTAGTGTATTAAGTTCATGACGAACAGAGTAACGCCTTAAGCAAGATGACATGATGTAGAGGGATAATCTCAAACCAATGATGAAAACCCCATCTTTTTACCCTTGATGGCAACAACATGATGCGTGCCTCGCTACCCCTTCTGTCACTTGGTGAGGTCACCGCACCGTATGAACCCAAAACCAAGCACTTCTCCCATTGCAAGAATCATAGATCTAGTTGGCCAAACAAAACACACAACTCGAAGAGAATTACAAGGATATGAAATCATGCATAAGAGAGATCAGAAGAAACTCAAATAAGATTCATAGATAATCTGATCATAAATCCACAATTCATCGGATCTCGACAAAACACACCGCAAAAGAACATAACATCAAATAGATCTCCATGAAGATCATGGAGAACTTTGTATTGAGGATCCAAGAGAGAGAACAAGCCATCTAGATACTAGCTATGGACCTGTAGGTCTATGGTGAAGTACTCACGCATCATCGGAGAGGTCATGGTGTTGATGTAGAAACCCTCCGTGTCCGAATCCCCCCTCCGGCAGGACACCAGAACGTGCCCCAGATGGGATCTTGCGGAGACAGAAGCTTGCGGCGGCGGAAAAGTATTTTCGATGATCTCTTGATTTTTTCTGGGATTTTAGGGAATATATAGGCGCAAAACCTAGGGCAGAGGAGGTCCAGGGGCCCACAATCCCGTGAGGCCCGGCCTCCCCCCTGGCCGGGGCTGAGGGGCTTGTGGGGTCCCTGGGGACCCCCTGCCTTGGTTCTCACGTCTCCCGATCTTCTTTTGTTTCGGAAAAAATCTTTTCGGGGATTTTATTCCGTTTGGACTCTGTTTCAAATCTTCTTCTGAAAAGGGTCAAAAACACGGAAAAAACAGGAACTGGCACTTGGCACTGAGTTAATAAGTTAGTCCCAAAAAAGATATAAAAGGCATATAAAACATCCAAAGTTTGACAAGATAATAGCATGAAACCATAAAAAATTATAGATACGCTCGAGACGTATCAGAAGCCCTGCTGGATTAGTTCACCACCACCACCACCACAACACCGTGGTGGAGAACTCATCTACCTCTCCGCCCCTCTTGCTGGATCAAAAATGCGGCGATCGTCATCGAGCTGTACGTGTGCTATACGCGGAGGTGTCGTCCGTTCGACACTAGATTGGGATGGGATCGCGAGACGGATCGTGATGAAATCGCGGGACGGGCTGTGATTTGGATCAGGAAGATGTTCCACTACATCAACCAACTTATATACGCTTCCTCTTAGCGATCTACAAGGGCATGTAGATTCATTCTCCCCTCTCGTAGATGATCATCACCATGGATAGGTATCGCGTGTGCATAGGAAATTTTTTGTTTCCCATGCAACGTTCCCCAACAGCCTCCCCCCTTCGACCGTAGTGTGCTGGGGTGAGGGGCTACGCCCGCCCCCATGGTGGGCTGTGGTGCCCCCTCTCCTAGACCCATGAGCCCCCCAACAATTGGCGGGGCCTCCCGAAACCCCTTTCGTCACTCCGCCGTTCCCTCGGTGCACCTCAGAACACTTTAGGACTTTGATGACCTTCATCCTATATATCAATCTTCACCTCGGACCATTCCGGAGTTCCTCGCCACATCCGGGATCTGATACGGGACTCCGAACAACTTTCCGTCACGAACACAATGACTCCATTATGCTTATATCGTCATCGAACCTTCGATGTGTAGACCCTCGGGTTCGAGAACATTGCAAACATGACCGAGACAATCTCCGGTCAATAACCAACAAGAGAACCTGGATGCCCATATTAGCTCCTACATATTCTATGAAGATCTTTATCCAACGAACCTCAATGTCAAGGATTCAATCAATCCCGTGTGCTATTCCCTTTGTCCATTAGTATGTTACTTTCCCGAGATTCAATCGATGGTATCTCCATACCTAGTACAATCTCGTTACCGACAAGTCTCTTTACTCATTCCGTAATACAAGATCCCGTGACTAACTCCTTAGTCACATTGCTCGCAAGCTCATTGTGATGTTCTATTACCGAGTTGGTCTAGAGATACCTCTCCATCATATGGAGTGACAAATCCCAGTCTCGATTCACGGCAACCCAACAGACACCCTCGGAGATACCTGTAGAGCACCTTTATAGTCACCCAGTTATGTTGTGATGTTTGATACACACAAGGCATTCCTTCAGTGTCCGAGAGTTGCATGATCTGATGGTGATAGGAATAGATACTTGACATGCAGAAAAACAGTAGCAGTAAACTGACAGGATCATATGCTACGTTTATAGTTTGGGTCTTGTCCATCACATCATTCTCCTAATGATGTGATCCCGTTATCAAATGACAACTCATGTCTATGGCCAGGAAACCTTTACCATCTTTGATCAATGAGCTAGTCCTTCAGAGGCTCACTAGGGATAGTGTGTTGTCTATGTATCCACACATGTATTTGAGTTTCCAATCAATACAATTTTAGCAAGGATAATAAACGATTATCATGAACAAGGAAATATAATAATAATCACTTTATTATTGCGTCTTGGGCATATTTCCAACAGTCTCCCACTTGCACTAGAGTCAATAATCTAGCTCACACCACTTAGGTTATTTACATTGTAATGAATCTAACACCCATACATTTCTGGTGTTGATCATGTTTTTCTCGTGGAAGAGGCTTAGTCAATGCATCTGCAACATTCAAATCCGTGTGCACTTTGCGAATATTTATGTCCCCCTCCTTGATGTAATCGCGGATGGAATTGAAGCGTCGCTTTATGTGTTTGGTCTTCTTGTGATACCTCGGTTACTTGGCTAGAGCAATGGCACAAGTGTTCGCATAAAAGAGTCATTGGATCCAATGCACTAGGCACAACTCCAAGATCTGTCACAAACTCCTTCATTCAGACACCTTCTTTAGCCGCCTCCGAGGCAGCTATGTACTCCGCTTCACATGTAGATCAGCTACCACGCTTTGCTTGGAACTGCGCCAGCTTACCGCACTCCCATTGAGAATATATACGTATACGGTTTGCGACTTAGAGTCATCCGGATCAGTGTCAAAGCTTGCATCAACGTAACCCTTTACGACGAGCTCTTGATCACCTCCATACACGAGAAACATTTCCTTAGTCCTTTTCAGGTACTTCAAAATATTCTTGACCGTTGTCAAGTCTTCCATTTCTGTATCACTTTGAAACCTTCCTGCCATACTTATGGCAAGGCTGACATCAGGTTTTGTGAACAACATTGCATACACGCTAGAGCCTATGGCTGAAGCATAGGGGCCGACACACATCTTTTCTCTATCTTTTGAAGTCACTGGTGAGGGATCGATAGAAGATGTGTCTAGAGGGGGGGGGGTGTGTGAATAGACTACTTGTCAAGATAAAATTCTAGCCTAACCTAATTTCTAGGAGGGCAGAAATCTAGGAGTTGAACAAGTCTAAGTCACCCTACACATGCAGTTCTAAGAGTATAACAGCAGAAAGTAAAACATGCAAGCGTAATGTAGAGGAGTAAGGTAAGGATATCAAATGCATGAGGTTGACATGGCAATTTTTGGCATGGTTCCGATAGATGGCGCTATCGTACGTCCATGTTAGTGGAGACTTCAACCCAAGGAGGGTAACGGCTGCGAGAGTCTATGGAGGGCTGCACCCACGGAGGGTCCACAAAGAAGCGGCCTTGTCTATCCCACCATAGCTTATGTCCATGAAGGAATAGCCTTACTCACGGTAGATCTTCACGAAGTAGGCGATCTCCTTGCCCTTACAAACATCTTGGTTCAACTCCACAACATGCACTAGGAGGCCCCAAGCGACACCTAACCAATCTAGGAGGTTGTTGGAAATATGACCTAGAGGAAATAATAAATTGTTTATTATTTTATTTCCTTGTTTATGATAATTGTTTATTATCCATGCTAGAATTGTATTGATTGGAAACTCAAATACATGTGTGGATACATAGACAACACACTGTCCCTAGTGAGCCTCTAGTTGACTAGCTCGTTGATCAATGATGGTCAAGGTTTCCTGGCCATAGATAAATGTTGTCACTTGATAATGGGATCACATCATTAGGAGAATGATGTGATGGACAAGACCCAAACTATGAACGTAGCATATGATCGTGTCAGTCTATTGCTACTATTTTCTGCATGTCAATGTATTTGTTCCTGTGACCATGAGATCATGCAACTCCCGGACACCGGAGGAATACCTTGTGTGTATCAAACGTCGCAACGTAACTGGGTGACTATAAAGGTGCTCTACAGGTATCTCCGAAGGTGTCTGTTGGGTTGGCATGTATCAAGACTGGGATTTGTCACTCCATGTGACTAAGAGGTATTTCGGGGCCCACTCGGTAATACAACATTACAATAAGCCTTGCAAGCAATGCGAATAAAGAGTTAGTCACGGGATCTTGTATTACGGAACGAGTAAAGAGAGTTGCCGGTAACGAGATTGAACTAGGTATAGAGATACCAATGATCAAATCTCGGGCAAGTAACATATCGAACGACAAAGGGAACTACATACGGGATTAACTGAATCCTTGACATAGAGGTTCAACCAATAAAGATCTTCATAGAATATGTAGGATCCAATATGGACGTCCAGGTCCTGCTATTGTATATTGACCAGAGAGTGTCTCGGTCATGTCTGCGTAGTTCTCGAACCCGTAGGGTTTGCACACTTAAGGTTCAATGACATTTCAGTATAGTTGAGTTATAGGTGTTGGTGACCGATGATTGCTCAAAGCCCCGGATGAGATCCTGGACGTCACGAGGAGCTCTGGAATGGTTTGGAGGTAAAGATTGATATATAGGAAGTCCTATTTTGGTCACCGGAAAAGTTCCGGGTTCATCGGTAGTGCACCGGGAGTGCCGGGAGGGTGCCGGGGCACCACCGGGAGGGATGTGACGACCCCAGGGCTTCATGGCCAAGAGAGAAGGCAAACCAGCCCCTGGTGGGCTGGCCTACGCCACCTCTAAGGGCCCATGCGGCTGGAGTAGGAAATAAGGGAAAAATACAAAAGGTGGAAAAGGTTTGCAAGTGGAAGGGGAATCCTACTAGGAGTAGGATTGGAGGAGGACTCCTCCTTTCCTCCCACGTCGGCCAAGCCAAAGGAGCAGCCCTAGGGCCGGCGACCTCGCTTCTCTCCTCCTATATATACTAGAGCTTTTGAGGATTTTTCAGACACAACAATTAGCCACATGGTACCCTCTCTCTAGATTCGTTTCTCCTCTAGTCTAGTTTTCAGCGGTACTTAGGTGAAGCCCTGCTGGACTAGCTCCACCACCATCGCCGTCACGCCGTCGCGCTACCAGAGAACTCATATACCTTGTGGGGACCCTGACTTACAAGTCGAGATCGCTGAATGACCGTGCTCAGTGATCCTAGAGATCAATGCTCACTGAACACACAGATACTGAAATAATAAGAGTCTTACATCTGAGTACCAAATTATTACATCACATGACCGAATGGTCAAGTTCACAAGGTTGGGACTAAGGCCAAATCATACTGATAAAACTAATAGCGGAAAACATAGGGGCTAAGCGGGTGCCCATGCCATCAAGCCTACACCGACATGCATTCTGACTCAGAAGCGTCCTAGTTCGCAGGGGCGTCTCCAAATACGTACTCATCTCCAAACTCCGGTCCTTCATGTCTGGTAAATAACATAACCAGTGGCAAGCCAATGAGTACTTTTAATGTACTCGCAAGCAGCCTATGACATGAATAGTGAAAGTGAAGGATAACAGTAACATGCATCTTTGGTGGAACTCATCATGGTGGAAGATCATGAATATGCATCAAGTTAAAGAATTACTTTTGAAGAACAGGTTACAGATATCAATATATTTGTCGAGGGTTGAGCCATCCGGGTTCACCCTATATGCCAAGTCACCAAACTTGGTCATATCGTTGCTTTCATAATAACTCACTTTTATCACAACTCACACACACTTGGTTTATGCGGAAATGTCTGGACGTAGTTTAAGCAGCACCACCCAACGGTCCTTGACCGTGGACGCGGCTATTTGAATAGTTTTACACTCTACAGAGGTAGTGCGCTGGACCCACGAGATCCAGGAAACTTTCGTGTCATCCATGACTCGTGGTATATAATATACCCGAGGTAAGTACCCGATCAATGCCTTTCCCCTGACGATACTAGGCAAAGAGGTCCACTCGATTGGTACCCAACCCACATGTTGTACGTCTTACGAGCACCAACTCTGGACAGTATCAACCATGCAGGGACCAACGGTGTGCCTGGAACTCATAAAAATGGCATAGTTGTCCTACCTGGCACGACCCCATCACGAGAGTGACCACACATCAACCCACCACTAGTAATGTGGCTCTTTGCTAGCACCGACCAGAGTAATCAACATAGCCCCGTCGCATAAGGGGTAACATGGCCGTACTGGTAAGGTTGGGACGGTTGACACATCATAATCTAATCCCATTTCCGAAACCAGACTCACTCAAAATACCCGGTGCACCACTTCACCAAAAGTGGCCACCTAAACCATCATCACCCTCGGGCATTACTGGCACCCGATGGGGTTTTCATAAGTCTTTGATTTATACCAACATCATGATCATGGTATTTACTCTAGCATTACTTGTCAACATGATAATAGCGTGATCCTCAAAAGGGGTAGGATCAAGCTTAATGCATGTGTTCCGGAGGAGCCATCGGTAACATCACATCAAATGATTTACTGGCACTTATGATCATATGCAATGGAAATAGTTGCTATCTTATCATGCAATATAACATATGCTCAGTCATGGTCAAAGGGCTGCTTGCCTTGGTCAACTAGGTATCTGGGGTCTTCGAGGTCTTCCATTCTGATTCCCTTGTCATACGGATTTTCTATCATCAATAGAAGAATAAATAAGAAATAGCACACACAGAAACATGTCACAAAGCTACTTTCAAAATGTTCTTTATTACTGATAAATCTAAGTTATCTTTTTGAAAAATATTTGCATCTAGTTTTCATGAAGGAACATTTTTAAAATTAACCAATCAGAAGCAAAACTATTCCAATTTAGTCCTTTTTAATATTGCAACCAGAATAGTTGTTTGAAAATTTCATCCAATCATCTCATTAAATACTACATATTTTTAGGAGAATAGCAGTGGAAAAATTACATTTTTATACTGGTTAAATATTTTTATAAAAATCTTAGAAATCAGATTTTTAAAATAAAGAAAAATGGGCTAAGTCCGTGGCCTGGCTCGGCCTCGAACTGGGCTAGCCCATGGCCAGCCGACAACCTGCCCAAGCGCGCACCATCAGGTTTGAACCTTACGTGCGGGGCCCCGCGATCAGCGGCTACGGGCAGCGCGGGGGAGGCGGCTGGGCCACTGACAGGTGGGGCACATCTGTGGGGGTTGTCTCGTGCCTCTGGCGAGAGTGGAGGAGGAGCACGCCGGCGAGGCTGCCGACGTTCTCAAGCCCCAACAAGGACATGAATGGGTTCGGCATGACGCCGACTACCTGCTGGTGGTCGGAACAGCGTCAGAGAGGCAGGGGCTCGCCGACGACGAGAAGGCCGCGGCGGAGGAGTTTTGGGAGGTGGTCGAGGAGGTAGCTAGGGGCATGGAAATGCTCGGGCGAGTTGGGGGAAAGCTTCCTGGGGTTGAGGGGATCAGTTTGGTGGGTCGATGGACGCAGGAGCCGTCGTGTAGCCAGAGATCGACCGGAGCTCCGAGGCGGAGGGGCCTCGGTCGATCTCAAGCATCGGGGCTATGCTGGTTTGCTCGGGTGGCTAGGGAGGTGCTAGTAGTCGTGGTGAAGCTATGTGAGGGGTGCAGGAGCGAGGGGGAGGGCTATAAATAGGCCCGTGACGGTGAGCCGATTCGGGAGCGCCGGTGACTCACCGTTGCGCGCATGGGGGTGTAGGGAGGAGCTGGGGTCGAAACCACAGTCTCAGGACGTGGTTTTGGACTACCAGAACCATCTGCAACAGGGGGGGGGAGAGGAGTCGAGCATCCGTGGCCGCACAACCTTGGCCGGTTCTGGTGCGCGCGGGCATGTGTCACACGAGCTCTAGTGCGGGGGAGGAGGGGCCCTAAGGGTTGCTCGACACAGAGGGGTTGTCGGGGAAGAGGTTGGACACCTTGGGGGAGGCTGGAACTGGCCGAGAGCGTCGCCCCCACCTGGACGGCTTCCTGTAGCGCGCCCAGAGCGTAGTTTTGGCATGCCACGGCATGCTGGTGCGCTCTGAGGCACTTTGGACGTGTCTAGCATGTCCTGGCACTGGCTGGGAGTGTGGCTAGCCATTTGGGTCTCGTGGGAGCTTCGGCTGGTCACGGGAGACAAGAAATATTGGTGCTGTCAGTCTTGAACTGAAGCTTAGATTGAAGTTTTTGTAGGGATGGCAATGGGTACCCATTACCCACGTACCGTGCGGGTAAAAACCCTATTAGGGTAAGGGTATGGAACAAAAACTTACCCATGGGTATATAAATAGGAA
The DNA here is from genome assembly GCF_904849725.1 of Hordeum vulgare subsp. vulgare. Taxonomy (NCBI): domain Eukaryota; kingdom Viridiplantae; phylum Streptophyta; class Magnoliopsida; order Poales; family Poaceae; genus Hordeum; species Hordeum vulgare. Next base: position 208,552,358 of record NC_058519.1, on the reverse strand, counting down.
AATCTAAAACCCATCGGGTAGAGCGGGTACGGGTATGGGATCATATAACCCATACCCATATACCCTTGTACCCATATAAAATCTGTGTAAACTCAAAATTATCTCTACAATCTACACTATGTCAATAATTTATGAATTGAAAGTGTATGCCTATGTGTTGTTGTTTATGACTATATGATGTTGTTTTATAAGTACGTGTTGTAGTTATAATCTATCTTTGTAAAATATACAATACAATGCATTTTATAACTATAAGTTGTTTAAATTGATGTTTGCAAATTTGGGTAATTTTACCCGCGGGTACCCGTCTACCCTGTCGGGTAACGGGTATGGGAAAAAATTGTACCCGTTGACGGGTATGGGTAAGGGTGATTGGTAATATCAGACGGGGCGGGTAAAGGTATGGGGAGGCTCCACCCGTACCCATACCCTGCGGGTGCCATCCCTAGGTTTTTGGCCTTTCCACTTTGAACTAGTGAGGGGCCAGTTGACTGGGGTTAGGCATATATACTAGCCACCTAATCTATGAGTTTGGAGCAAAGGGGTTGGGTTTAGCTGAGGCTAAGAGGGCTTTTTCCCATCTGTCAGAAGGTGCTCGACAGTGGTTTGAGGGGGTTGCACCCCACCACTCATGCTGCAACTTAACATGTTTGGGTTTGGTGCTAAAACATGGGGTTTCACCAAGTTTGAGCTCCATTGGACAAGTTTAGCTTTGTAAACTTGAAAACACCTCTATATGACCGGATCTGTCCCTTCCAAAGAGAGTGTGGGCAAACTAAGTCCCACAAATCCCATTTTTGGTGTGGAACCCTCATTTGAGGTATTAGGCACTCCTGCAAAGTTTGAGCATCATAGGACAAACTGTGCTATGTAGAGTTGGTCTAACTTCAATCTGGACAAAAGGGGTTTTAGGGTTATTCGGGGTCCTTAATCACCTTGGATCAAGGTGAAACTTTATGTGGACACCAAATATGGCTTAGGGATTCCACTGAAATTTTCTAGGATTTTATTGAGAATATTTCCTTTGGAAATATTTCAAAAGATCAAAACAGATATAAATGGTTTTCAGCGTTTTATTCAAATAATTATAATATAAAATAGGGTTTAAAATCTTATGTATGGAAAATATATATCCTTGTGATCATCTCCAAATTTAATCAGATTTTTCTAAGGCAGAAAAGTATTTTTCCATGTAGGAATATCAATTCTGGCCTCAGAAATGGACATCAATTAAATTAGGAAAACAATTATAAAAACAATTATTTTTGTGGTTTTGGAATATAAAGATAAGTTAAAATTAGATCACCAACTTTGGGTAGAAACACTTCTTGCCATCAAGGGCATGTAGTGCAACTCAAAGTAGGGTTTTTACCTTGATCAGAAACAAGTGAGGGTTTTTAGAAATAATTCAATATTGTGAAATGGGGTTTTTATCATCACATGATCACACACACACGCATACAATGACAATCATGGCATTCACATCATTAGTTTTGAAAAAGTTTTAACAAGCTCATATTTTTGCATTACAGAGAATGTGGTAGAAAAACAAGGTGTGACATACCTCTCCGCCCCTCTTGTTGGATCAAGAAGGCGAAGATCATCGTCGAGCTGTACGTGTGCTGAACGTGGAGGCGCCGTCCGTTCGGTGCTAGATCGGGACAGATCGTGGGACGACGGTGATTTGGATCCCAAAGACGTTCCACTACATCATTCGCATTTCTTAACACTTCCCGCTTAGCGATCTACAAGGGTATGTGGATCCGATCTCCCTCTCATAGATGATCATCACCATTATAGGTCTTCGTGTGCGTAGGAGTTTTTTGTTTCCCATGCAACGTTCCCCAAGAGTGGCATCATGAGTTAGGTTCATGCGTAGATGATATCTCGAGTAGAACACAAAAGAGTTTGTGGGCATTGATGTTCAATTTGCAGCCCTCCTTTGTCTTTTCTTGATTCGGCGGTATTGTTGGATTGAAGCGGTCTGGACCAACTTTACTCGTACGCTTACGAGAGACCGGTTTCATCGACTGACATGCCACTTGTTGGATAAAGATGACTGGCGGGTGTCTGTTTCTTCGACTTTAGTTGAATCGGATTTGACCAAGGCGGTCCTTGGAGAAGGTTAAATAGAAACTTGCATATCACCGTTGTGGATTTGCGTAAGTAAGATGCGATCATACTAGATGCCCATAGCAGGCACATAAAATTTGCAACAAAAAATCAGAGGACTTCTAACTTGTTTTTGCAGGGTATGCATGTGATGTGATATGGTCAAAGACATGATATGATATATTGGATGTATGAGACGATCATGTTGTAATAGTTAAATATCGACTTGCACGTCGATGCTATGGCAACCGGCAGGAGCCATAGGGTTGTCTTTAATTATTTTGCAATTGGTGATGCTTTGCTTTATCGCTAGTAGTAGCTTTAGTAGTAACAACATAGGAAGCACGACAACCTCGATGGCAGCACAATGATGGAGATCATAATGACGGAGATCATGGTGTGGTGCCGACGACGATGGAGATCATGCCGGTGCTTTGGTGATGAAGATCAAGAAGCACAAGTTCATGGCCATATCATGTCACTTATGATTTTCATGTGATGTTAATCCTTTTTTGCACCATGTTTTGGTTAGGATGACGGTAGCATTATAAGGTGATCCCTCACTAAAATTTCAAGATAAAATTGTGTTCTTCCCGACTGTGCACCGTTGCGACAATTTGTCGTTTCGAGACACCACGTGATGATCGGGTGTGATAGACTCAACGTTCACATACAACGGGTGCAAAGAGTTGCTCAAATTTGGATATGGACAGATAGGGTTTTAGAATAATTAAGTGAATCAAATCAACCTGGATTGAGATGAAACTTCGCAAGATCACCACCTATATCATGCGTGACCATCTAGAATTTTACTGGGATCTATTGAGAATATTTCTTATAGAAATATTCCAAAAGCTTGAAATAGGCAGGAAGGGTTTTGAAGGGTTTTCCTAATATTGTGAACATGACCATGTGTTGAAACCCTTATATATGGAATATATATGTCCACTGAGTTTCCCTAAATTTTCTCAAATATTTTGAAAGCAATAAAAATAACTTTCCTTCGTAAGGGACCATTTTTGGCCTCAGAGAAAAGTATTTAAATAAAATAGTAAAATAACTTTTAAAATAATAATATTGTGGTTTCATGAGTACATTTTTATAATGGGATTTAAGTAAAATATTTGGTGCAAAATAACCTCCCTAATTTGAGGACTTGTAGTACAAATCCCAACTCACGGGTTTTTGAAAGCTTAAATCAAGGAAATGCTTTTCAGTGAAAATAATATTTGGTAAAATAGTTTATGTTCCTATACACATGGCATGATCATTAGGCAAGGATTTGGGTCAAGGAGGTGAGTCTGGAGAGTAGCAGGAACATTGGGATTCAAACACAAGCAAACAAGCAAGCAACAATGACATCAAGCATTCGCAAATTTTTTAATTCGTCCTAATTTTTGAGAAAAGTTAATTAGTCGGGAGAGTTAAAAGAGAGGGTCTTACAGATATTACCCCTTAAGAAAATCTCGTCCTCGAGATTTCTAGGCTAGGCGTTGGAGAGATACTGAATTTAAGTTGGAGGCGGTCTTCACGACCCATGTTGTTGTTATGGGTCTTGAGGTGCTTGATGTTACAACTTTGACTGATCCGCACATCCTTGCCTGACCGTGACCAGGTTCTAGCAATAAGTTAGGCTTGACTGAGGATCAAGGGCTTGGTGAACTAAATTCCTGCAGGGTTCTGGCTTGCGCGTGTACCCCGAGGTCGGAATACGTGGCAAGGTACCGTGTGTGGGTGCTGGTCCTGGGGCTGCTCATGCCAGTTAGTGTTATCTAGATCTCTCATGTTAGAACATAAGGGTCAAGGTCTTCGAGTAGCTCCCTGCTGGCAGGGAAGTCCTTGACTCCCTTAAGGCAGGCGAGCTATGGTCGCAGGTGGTCTTCATCCTCAAGGGCGTCGCAGTGGGTCTTCGAAGGCTCCTCGTGAAAGGGTCTGGGTTGGATCTTGTCCAGGAGTCTAAGCTCGGAGACTCAGCACTTAGAACGGGTTCTATCATCTAGGAAGGTCCGCAAGGGGTTCTGGATGAGATGCCTACCCAAGAGTATATGCCAGTCATCCAGTACCTAAGGTCTGGGGCTCGACAGGTGGCTAAATAACCTTTAGCAAGTTTTCACCATCATCCAATTAGGACTCTCGTCCTTAATTTGTACCAAGAAGAGTCTCTCTGATTTCTCTCGCTGTCCAAAGGCTTCATTGGCTTGAATCATCGAGGCTTCTTGACATTGTTGATGTAGTCGGCGCAGGATCGGTGGTTGACATCTACTGCTTCTTCTTCATCGTCGTGGTTTCCCTAACCACTGCTATTCTTCGCCTTATGTTGGGAAGGATAGACATTCATTGTCTTGAGGTCGCTTCGAGAAACCCATCCTCTTGAGATAACACCTTATTCCCGAGAGGCATAGCGATCGGTGTTCATGGGGCTCGTCCAAACATGACTAAAATGTTCCTCCTCTTATTGGGTGGATAAGTATGTCATCCATGAGGATAACAACATACTTCGCCAAGCATCACATACGCACAGTGCTCATGAGACACATGAGGAGAACGGTAACTTGCTATGGGTGGTCACTGGCCGAGAGGTTCGTGGTCCAATATGATCTAGTCCTTCATGCCCATGTTCGTCATAGACATGGTGGGTGGTGGTCGGGCGGAGTACTGGCCATATTCTAATGACTTAGAGCCGTTTCCTACGGTCATAATCCGATCACCTTATGGCTCGGTGAAGCTTTGGGGTTTCAAGGAGCTTAGGACGTGAGCGAACATCTATGACCTTATCCTAACCACATTCCTTAGATGCCCACAGTCCGACCTCTCACTCTGGGGAAAAATCACCCTATATCATCAAAGATACCATCTCACATAAGTCAACTCCGGACCACTCATGCTAGTCGACTCCAAGGTTGAGGGAGGGGCTAAACCCAACACCACAAGTGTGAGATAGCTACGTTGCACATGCATTCCTATGCAAGAACCTCGGGGAGGCATACAAGCTCCTAATCTTGAATTAAGACACCACAAATCCAAATGTCCAGCTAGATCATCCAATGGACAGGGTACTGCATTACTATATTGAGGAAACACGTAGCATATGAAACCAAGATGTTGTTTCCTTTCTATGAATCCGATCAAATGGTCCATCAATCCGGTCGATCATCACTGGACCCATCACTCATACAACTCCAATACCGATGGGGTTCTATATGATCACTTAAAGTCCTTATGTTCCACAAATTATCGCCAGGACTACGTCATAGTGTATGCACCAACTTTCAATATCATGTCCAACTAATCTTCGAAGCCAGCTTATATAGGTTCATAAATCAATTCGACGACTCCAAGTACTTGTACTTGTTATCGCCGAAAACATGGTATCGCGATCAAGATCGTCGGGCTAAATCCAATTTACTCCGAACCATGTGGCCTCATACATCATTGATACTCCATTAAGGTTACCTATTTAACCCGAATCTCAAGTCCAATAAGAACTTTACTCGTTACTCCAAGTATTTATGGTAAAATCATCAAACTATGTCAACTACTTGATAAAGTCAATGATACCACCAAGAGTTATTGCTCATGATCATAATCATCCTACTGAATCCAAACTTACTCCAGGAACATGTAGGTTGTGCTACTTATCAACTTGTTCCACCAAGTTTGCCTACCTTTATAAGGGTCTTACGATCCATCAAGATAGTCTAGCTATATCCTCAAGACACCTATCGTCATCACAACAAACCATAGTCTAATATTCTTATATCCAAGAACGGTCCTTCTTATGGCATCGGGGTTTTGGTGCTAGCTTAAGATTGAAGGATACTTGTTCACCGTAAACACTTGTTCCACAAAGAACCCAGTGCTAAACAGGGTTTATTGGAGCTCAATAGGTGCTCTGGAAAATCCATGTATTTAACACGTGTCCAGAAGTTTGAGCTGGGGAAGCTTGTGAGGGTTAGGTTTGTCTAGGGAGGGTCTTCCAATCTTGAGGGAGAAACATAATGCTATGGGTTGCGTACGGTGGAATACGCTGTAGTCGGAGTCTTCAGTGTCACCTGTCCGTCGAAGTGGATCCCTAGTGCATCTTGTTTGGCTGGTCTCCAGTTGTTGAGAAAGGTGGGGGAGAGGGAGGAGCATAGAGGGGAGTGCCAAAGGGGTGCTATAGTGCAGGTGCAATCCAAAAAGTGTCGCAAAGTCAACTCAAACATCAAGATAAGGCAGGTGATGTAATCGCGTACTCGTCGCGTGAGGAAAACATGAGACTTATATCAAAGCACAAACAAACAAAAACAAGCAACACACAACATGGTCCCATCCAAACCATTTCACGGACTTGACTTCGTATAAGGGGTTCACGACTCATCCTACCCTAGGGGTTCTTGGACTCAACAGTCGTGCTTGCTTCGTGCTTCAGAGATCAGTCCGCTCAGTCTTCTGGACCTTCTCACGGTGTTGCCATGCGTCTTGTTGTTTGCCAAAACGAGTCGGGTTGGGCTGAAAAGAGTTCTTGATGACTTCTCATGTGGTGAGCTGCCGATGAAGGTGGTTCCTCATGGCTTTTGTTGACCTGGTCTTCTGCTATCTTTGCAATCTTGTCATTGTCTTCTTGTCTCCCAAGGTGTCAAGAGTTCCAAGTGGACAACCTTTATGCAATGACATCGGCAGGGCATGATAGAGCTCCGACCCGTCAGTCATGTTGATCACATTATCGACACCTAGAGCGGAGGATGAAGAGAACCGTTTTCCTGCTCACAAGAGTGAGGCGGACCAATGGCGAGGTTCTCATCCATCGGTGGTGGTCGAGACGACCTTGATGTTGACAGGGTCGCTCTACTAGCGATGCAGATCATGGTCTTGCACATATTATGTCCTGATCACCGTAGGTGAAGGTGGCATCACTCCAAAACAGTGTCGAGGGTGTCGCCATCTTCTGGGTCTGGGTGTCTGATACGTCTCAAACGTATCTATAATTTTTGAAGGTTTCATGCTATTATCCTGTCTTCTTTGGATGTTTTATGTACCTTTTATATCTTTTTTGGGACTAACTTATTAATTCAGTGCCAAGTGCCAGTTCCTGTTTTTTCTGTGTTTTTGACTCTTTTCAGATCTGATTTTGGAACGGAGTCCAAACGGAATAAAAACCCTGAAATGATTTTTTCCCGAAAGGAAAGAAGATCAGGGGGCCTCTGAGCCAAGCGAGGTGGGCTCCAGGGAGCCCACAAGCTCCCACTCCGCCACCAGGGGGAGGCGGCAGTGTGAGGGCTTGTGGCCTCCCTGGCCGACCCCTGACCTAGATCTCTGGCCTATATAATCCCAAATATTCAGCAAAAAATTGGGGGAGCCTCGAAAATAATTTTTCGCCGCCGCAAGCTTCTGTTTCCGCGAGATCTCATCTAGAGACCTTTCCTGGCGCCCTGCCGGAGGGGACTTTGGAGTTGGAGGGCTTCTTCATCATCATCATCGCCCCTCCAATGACTCGTGAGTAGTTAACTTCAGACTTACTGGTCCATAGTTAGTAGCTAGATGGCTTCTTCTCTCTCTCTTGGATCTTCAATACAAAGTTCTCCATGATCTTCATGGAGATCTATCAGATGTAATCTTCTTTGGCGGTGTGTTTGTCGAGATCCGATGAATTATGGATTTGTGATCAGATTATCTATGATATATATTTGAGACTTTGCTGATTTCTTATATGCATGATTTGATATCCTTGTAAGTCTCTCCGAGTGTTGGGTTTTGTTTGGCCAACTATATCTATGATTCTTGCAATGGGAGAAGTGCTTGGTTTTGGGTTCTACCATGTGGTGACCTTTCCCAGTGACAGTAGGGCATCAAGGCACACATCAAGTAGTTGCCATCAAGGGTAAAAAGATGGGGTTTTTATCATTGGTTTGAGATTATCCCTCTACATCATGTGATCTTGCTTAAGGTGTTACTCTGTTCTTAGGGACTTAATTGCTCGATGATACGTCCATTTTGCATCATGCTTTCATGTTGATATTTATTGCTTTTCGGGCTGTTGTATTACTTGTGGTACCACATTTATGCCTTTTCTCTCTTATTTTCCAAGGATTATTTGAAGAGGGAGAATTCAGGCAGCTGGAATTCTGGACTTGAAAAGGAGAAAATCCTAGTCCACTATTCAACACATCTCCAAATGCCCTGAAAATTTACGTGGATTTTTTCTGGAATATATTGAAAATACTAGGCGAAAGAACTACTGGAGGGGGGCCACCAGGGCCCCACAAGCCCACACTCCGCCACCATCCCCTAGTGGCGGTGGGCAAGCTTGTGGGCTGCCTGAAGGCCCACTAGCCCCCCTCTTTTGCTGTATGAAGCGTCCTGGTCTGGAAAAAATCACGAAGGATCTTTTTCGTGGTTTTGCCGCCGCCACGAGGCGGAACTTGAGCAGATCCAATCTAGAGCTCTGGCAGGACGATCCTGCCGGGGAAACTTCCCTCCCGGAGGGGGAAATCGTCGCCATCGTCATCACCAACACTCCTCTCGTCGGAGGGGAGGCATCTTCATCAGCATCTTCATCAACATCTTCATCAGCACCATCTCCTCTCCAATCCCTAGTTCATCTCTTGTAACCAATCTCCGTCTCGCAACTCCGGTTGGTACTTGTAAGGTTGCTAGTAGTGTTGATTACTCTTTGTAGTTGATGCTAGTTGGATTATTTGGTGGAAGAGTTTATGTTCAGATCCTTGATGCTATTCATTACACCTCTGGTCATGATTATGATTATGTCTTGTGAGTAGTTACTTTTGTTCCTGAGGACATGGGATAAGTCATGTTAATAATAGTCATGTGAATTTGATATTCGTTCGGTATTTTCATATGTTGTATGTTTTTTTCCTCTAGTGGTGTTATGTGAATGTCGACTACATTACACTTCACCATATTTGGGCCTAGAGGAAGGCATTGGGAAGTAGTAAGTAGATGATGGGTTGCTGGAGTGACAGAAGCTTAAACCCCAGTCTATGCGTTGCTTCGTGAGGGGCTGATTTGGATCCACTAGTTTAATACTATGGTTAGACTTTGTCTTAATTCTTCTTTTGTAGTTGCGGATGCTTGCGAGAGAGGTTAATCATAAGAGGGATGCTTGTCCAAGTAAGGGCAGTACCCAAGTGCCGGTCCACCCACATATCAAACTATCAAAGTAACGAACACGAATCATATGAACATGATGAAACTAGTATGACAGAAATTCTCGTGTGTCCTTGGGAGCGTTTTTCCTCCTATAAGACTTTGTTCAGGCTTGTACCTTGCTACAAAAGGGATTGGGCCACTTGCTGCACCATTGCTACTACTTGTTACTTGTTACTCTTTGCTTGTTACGTTTCACCTCTCTACACAATCACTTGTTACCGCTACTTTCAGTGCTTGCAGTTATTACCTTGCTGAAATTTGTTTATCAGAGCCTTCTGCTCCTCGTTGGGTTCGACACTGTTACTTATCGAAAGGACTATGATTGATCCCCTATACTTGTGGGTCATCAAGACTCTTTTCTGGCGCCGTTGCCGGGGAGTGAAGTGCCTTTGTAAGTGGAAATTGGTAAGGAAACATTTATATACTATGCTGAAATTTATTGTCACTTGTCACTATGGAAACTTTCATCTAATCTATGTAGATGAGGTTTGTGGTTTATTTAAGCTTGCATGTTTGCCCGAGGATGAGGTAAAGAAGAAAGTCTTTCCTTTATCTTTTAAGGATAAGGCGTTGACATGGTATAGGCTATGTGATGATGCTGGATCATGGGGCTACAATCGGTTGAAATTGGAATTTCATCAAAAGTTTTATCCTATGCATTTAGTACGTCGTGATCGGAACTTTATTTATAACTTTTGGCCTCGTGACAGGGAAAGCATAGCTCAAGCTTGGGGGAGGCTTAAATCAATGCTGTATTCATGCCCCAATCATGAGCTCTCGAGAGAAATCATCACTCAAAAATTTTATGCTCGGCTTTCTCATGAAGATCGTACCATGCTTGACACTTCTTGTGCTGGTTCTTTTATGAAGAAGGATATTTATCACAAGTGGAATTTATTGGAGAGAATCAAACACAACTCTGAATATTGGGAGCTGGAGGAAGGTAAGGAGTCAGGTATGAATTTCCAGTTTGATTGCGTTAAATCTTTTGTTGAGACAAACACTTCTAGAGATTTTAGCGCGAAGTATGGACTTGACTCTGAGATAGTAGCTTCTCTATGTGAATCTTTTGCTGCTCATGTTGATCTTCCCAAAGAGAAGTGGTTTAAATATCATCCTCCTATAGAAAGCAACATAGCCAAAACCAATCTAGTTGAGGAGAAAATCATAGCTTTTAGTGATCCTGTTGTTCCTTGTGCTTACACTGAGAAACCACCATACCCTGCTAGGATAAAGGATTATTCTAAAGCTCCAACTGTGATACGTAGGGGTTACATTAGACCACTTGCACCCCCTGAGGAGATTAGAGTTGAACCTAGTGTTGCTATTATCAAAGATCTCTTAGCCGAAGACATAGACGGGCATGTTATTAAATTCTGTGAGGACTCCGCTAGAATTGCTAAACCTCACGCGAAAGACAAACACGGACCTGTAGTTGGCCTGCCTGTTGTTTCTGTTAAGATAGGAGATCACTGTTACCATGGTTTATGTGATATGGGAGCTAGTGTTAGTGCAATACCCCGTTCTCTATATGATGAAATCAAAGATGAGATTGCACCTGCTGAGTTAGAACCCATTGATGTCACTATTACGTTAGCTAATAGAGACACTATCCGCCCTCTGGGAATTGTGAGAGATGTAGAAGTCCTGTGTGGTAAGACGAAGTATCCTACTGATTTCCTCGTCCTTGGTACTGCACAAGATAGCTTTTGTCCCATCATATTTGGTAGACCCTTTCTCAACACTGTCAATGCTCACATTGATTGCATTAAGCAGACTGTCACAATAAGTTTCGAGGGTGTGTCTCATGAATTTAACTTCTCCAAGTTTGGAAGACAAACCCATGAAAGAGAGTCGTCTGGTAGAGATGAAATCATTGCTCTTGCCTCTATTGTTGTACGTCCTACGGATCCTTTAGAGCAATATCTGCTTGAGCATGAAAATGATATGCATATGGAGGAGAGAGATGCGATAGATAGAATTGTCTTAGAACAACATCGTATTCTCAAGAATAATCCGCGTGTTGAAGTGCTTGGGGATCCTCCCCCACCAAAGGGTGATCCTGTGTTCGAGCTTAAACAGTTGCCTCATACTCTTAAGTATGCCTATCTTGATGAGAAGGAGATATATCCTGTCATTATTAGTGCTCTCCTCTTAGAGCGCGAAGAGAAGAAGTTACTAAAAACTCTGAGGAAGCACCGCGCTGCTATTGGATATACTCTTGATGATCTTAAGGGTATTAGTCCTACTCTATGTTAGCACAAGATTAAAACTGATCCTGACTTCAAACCAGTTGTTGATCATCAAAGGAGATTAAATCCTAATATGAAAGTGGTCGTTAGAAAAGAAATATTAAAGCTTTTGGAAGCAGGAATTATTTATCCCATTGCTCATAGTGATTGGGTAAGTCCAGTACATTGTGTACCTAAGAAGGGAGGTATCACCGTCGTTCCTAATGATAAGGATGAACTAATCCCACAAAGGATTATTACCGGCTATAGAATGGTGATAGACTTCCGGAAACTGAACAAGGCAACGAGGAAAGATCATTATCCTTTGCCGTTCATCGACCAAATGCTAGAAAGGCTATCAAAACACACACACACTTCTTCTTTCTAGACGGTTATTCAGGTTTCTCGCAAATACCTGTTGCACAATCTGATCAAGAGAAAACCACTTTCACCTGCCCTTTCGGTACCTTTGCCTATAGACGTATGCCTTTTGGCTTATGTAACGCACCTGCCACCTTCCAAAGATGTATGATGGCTATATTCTCTGACTTTTGTGAAAAGATTGTCGAGATTTTCATGGATGACTTCTCCGTTTACGGGTCTTCCTTTGATGATTGCCTCAGCAACCTTGATCGAGTCTTATAGAGATGCGAAGAAACCAACCTCGTATTGAATTGGGAGAAGTGCCACTTTATGGTTAATGAAGGTATCGTCTTAGGACACAAAATCTCTGAAAGAGGCATTGAAGTTGATAAGGCTAAGGTTGATGCAATTGAGAAAATGCCTTGCCCCACAGATATCAGAGGTATACGAAGTTTCTTAGGTCATGCTGGTTTCTATAGAAGGTTCATTAAAGACTTCTCTAAGATTTCTAGGCCTGTTACCAACCTCTTGCAGTAGGATGTTCCTTTCGTTTTTGATGAGGATTCTGAGGAAGCTTTTGAAATACTTAAGAAGGCTTTGATAACCGCACCTATTGTTCAACCACCTGACTGGAACTTGCCCTTTGAAATCATGTGTGACGCTAGTGATTATGTTGTTGGTGCTGTTCTAGGACAAAGAGTTGACAAGAAGTTGAATGTCATTCACTACACTAGTAAAACTCTAGACAGTGCCCAAAGAAACTATGCCACTACGGAGAAGGAATTTTTAGCAGTCGTGTTTGCATGTGAAAAGTTCAGATCTTACATAGTTGACTCCAAAGTCACTATTCACTCTGATCATGCTGCTATTAAGTACCTTATGCAGAAGAAGGACACTAAGCCTAGGCTGATCAGATGGGTTCTCCTGCTATAGGGATTTGATTTGCACGTCATTGACCAAAAGGGTGCTGATAACCCTGTAGCAGATAACTTGTCTAGGCTAGAGAATGTCCTTGATGACCCACTACCAATTGATGACAACTTTCCTGATGAGAAATTTAATGTCATCCGCACTTCATTAGTGCACCGTGGTATGCCGATTATGCAAACTATATCATAGCCAAATACATACCACCCAGTTTCACCTATCAACAAAAGAAGAAATTCTTCTTTGATTTGAGACACTACTTTTGGGATGATCCTCACCTTTATAAGGAAGGAATAGATGGTGTTATTAGACACTGTGTGCCTGAACATGAACAGGGACAGATCTTGCAGAAGTGTCATTCCGAAGCCTACGGAGGACACCATGCTGGAGATAGAACTGCCCATAAGGTATTGCAATCAGGTTTCTATTGGCCCACTCTCTTCAAGGATGCCCGTAATTTTGTCTTGTCTTGTGACGAATGCCAAAGGATAGGGAACATCAGTAAGCGTCAAGAGATGCCTATGAACTATTCACTTGTCACTGAACCATTTGATGTCTGGGGCTTTGATTATATGGGACCCTTCCCGAGTTCCAATGGGTACACTCACATCTTAGTTGGTGTGGATTACGTTACTAAGTGGGTAGAAGCTATGCCCACTAAAAATGCTGATCACCACACCTCTATTAAGATGCTTAAAGAAGTCATATTCCCAAGATTTGGAGTCCCTAGATACTTGATGACTGATGGCGGTTCACACTTCATTCATGGTGTTTTCCGCAAGATGCTAGCTAAGTATGATGTCAACCATAGAGTTGCATCTCCTTATCATCCTCAGTCTAGTGGTCAAGTGGAGTTGAGTAATAGGGAGATCAAGTTGATCCTACAAAAGACCATCAATAGATCTCGAAAGAACTGGTCAAGCAAACTTGACGATGCACTATGGGCTTATAGGACTGCTTATAAGAATCCCATGGGCATGACACCGTATCAAATGGTTTACGGTAAGGCCTGTCATTTACCTCTTGAGCTGGAACACAAAGCTTATTGGGCAATCAAAGAGCTCAACTTTGATTTCAAACTTGCCGGTGAGAAGCGGTTGTTTGATATCAGCTCGTTAGATGAATGGAGAGCCCAGGCATATGAGAATGCGAGGTTGTTCAAGGAAAAGGTTGAGAAATGGCACGACAAACGAATACAGAAACGGGAGTTCAATGTAGGTGATTATGTCTTGCTATACAATTCTCGTTTGAGATTCTTTGCACGCAAGCTTCTCTTTAAATGGGAAGGTCCCTATGTTGTCGAGGAAGTATATCGTTCCGGTGCCATCAAAATAAATAAAACGGAAGGAAATTTTCCTAGAGTAGTAAATGGGCAAAGAATCAAGCATTACATCTCTGGTACTCCCATAAATGTTGAGACCAATATCATCAATGTCATAACTCCAAAGGAGTACATAAGGAATGTTTATCAGCCTGTTTCAGACCTTGAAAACGAAGATGTATCTGCTTTGGCAAGAAATTGGACTCCGATACTTTTCGAATAGGAAATTTCTTCCGTTTTGGAATTTTTGGAAAATTAGAAAAATAAAAAGCAGTCTGGAGAGCGAAAGAGGCAGCCACAAGGGCCCACTCCGCCACCACCCCCTGGTGGCGGTGGGCAAGCTTGTGGGCACCTCGTGTGCCTCTCGGACTACGTTTTCTTGCAGAGGACTCCTTCTGGCCCAGAAAAAATCAATATATAGTCGCCCGAAGGTTTTGATCTCCGTATCGCGCAGTTTTCCTCTGTTTTCATTTCGAGCTTATTGTCTGCCGCAGATTTAGAGCAAAGATGTCTCAGGAATCTGTTGGGGAGAATGATCTTCACCAAGTTCATGAGGAAGTAGATGCTGATCTGAAAAGAGTAGAAGTCACGGAAGCTAGGGACCAAGCTAAGGAGAAAACCCAAGCTAGGGAGGAAGTTCAACCTATGTTCAACATTGAAGACATTGAAGGCGTAGATTTTCTCCAACCCTTCGTCCACTTGCTGTCTCCATCCTTGATTGAACTCTTGAGGTTTTGCGAAACAACTCGTGCTCGCAATATTTCTCTTTCTCGTGAAGTTGTTTTGCTGGAAAACCATGTCACAGATCTCAAAGGTATAAATCAAAGATTGATAACTCTCTTGGAATCAAAGGCGACAACAACACCACCATCACCACCAAAGGAAGACAACTAAGCATTGGTATGGGCAATCCCCTTGGCTTCTGCCAAGCTTGAGGAGTTGCCCAAGTATCGTATCACCTTTATATCTTTTGCTTTTACCTTTACTTTAGTTTTTTCCTTTTCAGTCTTTATTTCTTCTTTTAGAGGAATAAGTCTTTAGTCTTTAGTTTGAGTCTTTTGCTTTTGTCTCTCCCCCGATGTATTCGAGCTTACGAGTTATATAATAAAGAGTGTCTTAGTCAAGGGCTTTGCTTTGTCCCATGATCAAAAGTATGAAAAGAACGATAGCATGAAAGATCACGAGACGATCTGATGGAAAGTGATAACTTCACTTATGACACGTATGATGATTGAAACTTGTTGAGAATAAATCAACATAGACCTCAGTCATTGTTGCAATTAATAATAAGTAATAAGGAAAGAGAGGTTCACATATAAATATATCATCTTAGACACTTTTTACAATTGTGAGCACTCACCAAACTATTACATGCCTAGGAGTAGATGTTGGACAAGGAAGACAACATAATGATTTGTGTTTGCTTGGTTCCAAACAATGTTATATGATTAGAGATCCCTTAGCATGTGACGATTGCTTCCACCTCATATTAGCCAAAACTCCCGCACCAAGTAGAGATACTACTTGTGCATCCATAAACCTCCAACCCAGTTTTGCCATGAGAGTCCACCATACCTACCTATGGATTGAATAAGATCCTTCAAGTAAGTTGTCATCGGTGCAAGCAATAAAAATTGCTCTCTAATATATATGATCTATTAGTGTGTGGAAAATAAGCTTTGTACGAACCTGTGATGAGGAAGACATAAAAGCTACAGACTGCATAATAAAGTTCTTTGTCATAGGAGGCAATATAAAGTGACGTTCCTCCGCACTAAGAGGACACGCATTCAAACCTCAAAAGAGCATGACAACCTCTGCTTCCCTCTGCGAAGGGCCTATCTTGTACGTTTACTTTTTACCCTTGTAAGAGTCATGGTGATCATCACCAATTCCCTTTTTGCCTTTGTCTTGGCTACCGTCACATGCTTGGGAAAGATCTATATTCATATATCAACTTGGAGTTGAGTACTCATGCTTTATTATTGTTGACTTTACCCTTGAGGTAAACCGTTGGGAGGCAAAACTATAAGCCCCTATCTTCCTCTGTGTCCAGCTGAGACTTTGACACCATGAGTACCACGTGAGTTGTAACAATTGTGGAAAACAAAAGAGATGATTGAGTATGTGGGTTTGCCTTACAAGCTCTTATTTGACACTTTCTGATGTTGTGATAAATTGCAATTGCTTCAATGACTATGGACTATTGTTGGTTACTTCTCGGTAAGGTTTTTGCTTCATGCTTTGCTTTGTGAAGGAATTGTTACTTTCCCTTAAGAATCTTTATGATGTATTGCTGTTCTATGTGTGATCATGATGCCCTCATATCCGTATTATGTTTTATCGACACCTTCGTCCCTCAACATGCGGACATGTTTATGGAACTTGGTTTTCGCTTGAGGACAAGCGAGGTCTAAGCTTGCGGGAGTTGATACGTCCATTTTGCATCATGCTTTCATGTTGATATTTATTGCTTTTTGGGCTGTTGTATTACTTGTGGTGCCATATTTATGCCTTTTCTCTCTTATTTTGCAAGGATTATTTGAAGAGGGAGAATTCAGGCAGCTGGAATTCTGGACTTGAAAAGGAGAAAATCCTAGTCCACTATTCAGCACATCTCCAAATTCCCTGAAAATTTACGTGGATTTTTTCTGGAATATATTGAAAATACTGGGCGAAAGAACTACCGGAGGGGGGCCATCAGGGCCCCACAAGCCCCCACTCCGCCACCACCCCCTGGTGGCGGTGGGCAAGCTTGTGGGCTGCCTGAAGGCCCACTAGCCCCCCTCTTTTGCTGTATGAAGCGTCCTGGTCTGGAAAAAATCACGAAGGATCTTTTTCGTGGTTTCGCCGCCGCCACGAGGCGGAACTTGAGCAGATCCAATCTAGAGCTCTGGCAGGACGATCCTGCCGGGGAAACTTCCCTCCCGGAGGGGGAAATCGTCGCCATCGTCATCACCAACACTCCTCTCGTCGGAGGGGAGGCATCTTCATCAATATCTTCATCAGCACCATCTCCTCTCCAATCCCTAGTTCATCTCTTGTAACCAATCTTCATCTCGCAACTCCGATTGGTACTTGTAAGGTTGCTAGTAGTGTTGATTACTCTTTGTAGTTGATGCTAGTTGGATTATTTGGTGGAAGAGTTTATGTTCAGATCCTTGATGCTATTCATTACACCTCTGGTCATGATTGTGATTATGTCTTGTGAGTAGTTACTTTTGTTCCTGAGGACATGGGATAAGTCATGTTAATAATAGTCATGTGAATTTGATATTCGTTCGGTATTTTCATATGTTGTATGTTGTTTTTCCTCTAGTGGTGTTATGTGAACGTCGACTACATAACACTTCACCATATTTGGGCCTAGAGGAAGGCATTGGGAAGTAGTAAGTAGATGATGGGTTGCTGGAGAGACAGAAGCTTAAACCCCAGTCTATGCGTTGCTTCGTGAGGGGCTGATTTGGATCCACTAGTTTAATGCCTTGGTTAGACTTTGTCTTAATTCTTCTTTTGTAGTTGCGGATGCTTGCGAGAGAGGTTAATCATAAGTGGGATGCTTGTCCAAGTAAGGGCAGTACCCAAGCGCCGATCCACCCACATATCAAACGATCAAAGTAACGAACGCGAATCATATAAACATGATGAAACTAGCATGACAGAAATTCCCGTGTGTCCTCGGGAGCGTTTTTCCTCCTATAAGACTTTGTTCACGCTTGTCCCTTGCTACAAAAGGGATTGGGCCACTTGCTGCACCATTTCTACTACTTGTTACTTGTTACTCTTTGCTTGCTACGTTTCACCTCGCTACACAATCACTTGTTACCGCTACTTTCAGTGCTTGCAGTTATTACCTTCCTGAAATCCGATTATCACAACCTTCTGCTCCTCGTTGGGTTCGACACTCTTACTTATTGAAAGGACTACGATTGATCCCCTATACTTGTGGGTCATCACTCGACAGTAATTTGTTCACCCACCGTCTACTTGCTTTCATGAGAGAAGCCACTAGTAAACACTACGGCCCCCGGGTCTATTCATATCCATCGTTTACACCTCCGCTTTTACTTTGCTTTGTTACTTTGTTGCTTTCAGTTCTCACTTGGCAAACAATCTATAAGGGATTGACAACCCCTTCATAGCGTTGGGAGCAAGCTTTTGTGTTTGTGCAGGATCTTGAGATACTCCTCCACTGGATTGATACCTTCGTTGTCAAACTGAGGGAAATACTTATCACCGCTCCGCTACATCACCCTTTCCGCTTCGTGGGAACACCAACGCAAGGCTCCAAGGCCACGGGGAAATCCTTTGCATACTTGCCTAGGAAGTCCCTTAAGGCGTAGCCGCAGCAGAAGGATCAAGCCAACTATTCTCCTATCGACGTGCCTATCTCTGGCGCCATTGGAAGTACTTTTGTTGCAGTAGCAGAAGTATTTCTCGCGCCGTTGCCGGGGAGGAGAAATCAAGATCTATCCAAGTAGGTCTCACAAACTCTTCTCTTGCATTTACTTTTGTTGCCAGTTGCCTCTCGTTTTCCTCTCCGCCACTTCACATTTACTGTTTTCATTTGCCTTTCTCCTTCGCCATTTTCTTTTGCTTTGTCGTTTCCCTTTGCCGGTTTTCTCGCTTGCTTGTGTGCTTGTTTGTTTGTTGAAGTCATCATGGCTGAAAACACCAAACTTTGCGACTTCTCGAGCACTAATAATAATGATTTTATTAGTACTCCGATTGCTCCCGCCACTAGTGTGGAATCGTATGAAATCAACGCAGCTTTGCTGAATCTTGTTATGAAAGAGCAAGTCTCTGGCCTTCCTAGTGAAGATGCCGCATCCCATCTCAATACCTTCATTGAGCTTTGTGATATGCAAAAGAAAAGAGATGTGGATAATGATGTGATTAAGTTAAAACTTTTTTCCTTTCTCGTTGCGAGATCGCGC
Source organism: Hordeum vulgare subsp. vulgare (assembly GCF_904849725.1). Lineage (NCBI taxonomy): Eukaryota > Viridiplantae > Streptophyta > Magnoliopsida > Poales > Poaceae > Hordeum > Hordeum vulgare. The sequence continues at coordinate 208,533,318 of NC_058519.1, read as the reverse complement.
AAAAACTTGGTTTTCTTCTTTGCCTAAAAATAGTATCGATTGTTGGGATAAGTGCAAAGATGCTTACATATCCAATTATTTTCCGCCGGCTAAGATCATCTCCTTACGTAACGATATCATGAATTTCAAGCAACCTGATCATGAACACGTTGCACAATCTTGGGAGAGGATGAAGCTTATGATTAGAAATTTTCCCGCTCATGGCTTGAGTTTGTGGATGATTATACAAATCTTTTACGCTGGCTTGAATTTCGCTTCTCACAATATCTTGGACTCCGCCTCAGGTGGAACATTCATGGAAATCACGTTAGGAGACGCTACAAAACTCTTAGACAGTATCATGACCATTTACTCTCAGTGGCACACTGAAAGGTCGCCTGCTAGCAAAAAGGTGCACGCTATAGAAGAGATTAACTCGCTTAGTGCTAAGATGGACGAGTTGATGAATTTGGTTGCTAGTAGAAACGCTACCCTAGATCCTAATAACATGCCACTATCTTCTTTGATTGAGAGTAGCAACACTAGTTTGGACGTGAATTTTGTTGGTAGGAACAATTTTGGCAACAACAATGCTTTTAGAGGAAACTATGTTCCTAGGCCTTTTCCTAGTAACTCCCCTAACAGTTATGACAATTCCTATGACAACACTTATGGAAATCACAACAAATTACCCTCTGATCTAGAGAGTAATATCAAAGAGTTCATCAACTCTCAAAAGATTTTCAATGTGTCCATAGAGGAAAATCTACTCAACATAGACGATTTGGCTAAGAGCGTTGATAGGATGTCTTGTGATATTGATGCTTTGAAAGTTAGATGCGCTCCTCCCAAGGTCAACTTGGATGAAACTTTGAAAACTATGCGTATCTCCATGAATGAGAGCAAAGAAAGAACCACCCAAATTCGCGCTAGACATGAATGGTTTAAAAGGGTGCGTTCTAGTGATGCAAATCACGAATATCTTAAAGTGCTTGGTGTGTCTCCTCTTGAATCTTTGTTTTCGCGTGCCAAATCTATTTATGGAGGGGCTTGATATGAATCTACTTTGGTTGAAAAACGCCCCAATGATTCGGAGACCACTTATCTTGATGATAAAGGTGTGGAGAGTGGAGTAGAAGAAGTCAAAATTTTGGGTAGTTATGAAACTACCACTTTGGATTTCAAGGAATTCAATTATGATAATTGCTCCTTGTTTGAATGCATTTCTTTGATGCAATCCATTGCAAACTCTCGACATGCTTATAGCCAAAGCAAAGCCTTTACCACACATATCGTAGATGGTTTGATGAAATCTCTTGAAGAGAAGCTCGAACTAGAAGTCTCTATACCTAGAAAACTTCATGATGAGTGGGAACCTACTATCAAAATCAAGATCAAAAACTATGAGTGCAATGCTTTGTGTGATTTGGGTGCTAGTGTTTCCGTGATTCCAAAGTCTTTATGTGATGTTCTTGGTTTTCATGAGATTGAAGAGTGTTCTCTTAATTTGCATCTTGCGGATTCTACTGTCAAGAAACCCATGGGGAGGATCGATGATGTTCTAATTGGTGCAAATAAGAACTATGTACCCGTGGATTTCATTGTACTTGACATAGATTGCAATCCTTCATGTCCCATTATTCTTGGTAGACCTTTCCTAAGGACTATTGGTGCTATCATCGATATGAAGGAAGGGAATATTATATTTCAATTTCCTTTAAAGAAGGGCATGGAGCACTTTCCTAGAAAGAAAATAAGATTGCCTTATGAATCTATGATGAAGGCTACCTAGGGTTTGAGCACCAAAAATGACTATACGTGATTCCATCACTTTTTGCCTAGCTAAGGGCGTTAAACAAAAGCGCTTGTTGGGAGGCAACCCAACGAATTTATCCTTTTTCTTTCTATTTTGTGTTTTCCACACTTTCATAATTCTGTTATGATTGTGTTTTTTGTGTTTATTTTTGCGTTTGTGCCATGCAAAACCGTTATGATTAGTCTTGGGGATGATCGTTTGGTCATGCTGGAAAAGACAGAAACTTTCTGCTCACGAAACGAATTTTCATTTTGTTTCTGTAAGAGCTTTTGAGTTGATTCTTTTTGATGCTGATTTCTACACATATTCTTCAAACTGTCGTAATGTTTCAGCATTTTTGAAGTACCAGAGGTATACGAAATATACAGATTGCTACAGACTGGTCTGCTGTTAACAGATTCTGTTTCTATTGTGTTGGTTGCTTATTTTGATGAAACTATGGATAGTATCGGGGGGGGGGTATTAGCCATGGAAGATTGAAAGTAAAGTAACCCAATATCAGAACAAGTAGAATTTAAGTTTTCTATAGTACCTAAGGAAGTGGTGGTTTGCTTTCTTGTACTAATGTTATCACGGGTTTCTGTTTAAGTTTCGTGTTGTGAAGTTTTCAAGTTTTGGGTGAAGTTCTTATGGAAAAGAGATAAAGATTGGCAAGAGCTAAAACTTGGGGATGCCCAAGGCACCCCAAAAGATTCAAGGATGCCGTAAAAGCCTAAGCTTGGGGATGCCCCGGGAAGGCATCCCCTCTCTCGTCTTCAATCCATCGGTAACGTTACTTGGGGCTATATTTTTATTCACCACATGTTATGTGTTTTTGCTTGGAGCATCTTGTATCATAGGAGTCTTTTATTTTTGTTGTGTCACAATCATCCTTGCTGCACACCTAGAGAGAGAGACATGCACTCACCGTGATTTTGTCGAGCTTCACTTATATCTTTTGGTAGACAATTCAGCTCACATGTGCTTCACTTATATCTTTTGAGCTAGATACTTTTGTTGTATCTGCTTCACTTATATCTCTTAGAGCACAGCGGTGCATGGCTTGGTAGTTGATCTATGCTTTTAAAGTAGTCTCGAAAGGGGTAGTTATCCAAAGGGATATGAATCCTTCCACCTCCATGTGCATTGAATAGTTAGAGAAGTTTGATTCGTCTCAATTAGTTTTGAGTTGTGGTTATGGTAATATTGAAGTCATGCTAGTAAGGTGTTGTGGATCTAGAAATACTTGCGTTGAAGTTAGTGATTCCCGTAGCATGCACGTATGGTGAACTGCTATGTGATGAAATCTGAGCATGATTAGTATATTGATTGTCATCCTTCGCGTGGCGATCAGGATCGCGCGATGGTTTATACCTACCAACCCTTCCCCTAGGAGTATGCGTTGAATGCTTTGTTTTGATTACTAATAAAACTTTTGCAACCAGTATATGAGTTCTTCATGACTAATGTTGAGTCCATGGTTTAGATGCACTTTCACCTACCACCATCACTATCTTCTTAGTGCCGTGCAACTTTCGCCGGTGCACAAAACCCACCATTAGCCTCCCTCAAAACAGCCACCATACCTACCTACTATGGCTTTTTCAAAGTCATTCCAAGATATATTGCCATGCAACTACCACCATGACATGTGCCACCACGTCTACATTGCCATTGCATGATCGTAAGATAGCTAGCATGATGTTTCCATTGATGTCTATGCCATGCTAGATCATTGCCATGGTACACTACCGAAGGCATTCCATATAGAGTCATAGTTGCTCTAAGTTTTGAGTTGAAAGTGTGATGATCATCATTAATGGAGCATTGTCCCATGTGAGGAAATAAAAGAGGCCAAAGAAGCCCACCAAAAAAAGAGAGGCAAAAGAGCCCACAAAAAAATAAAAAGAATGAGAGAAAAAGAGAGAAGGGACAATGCTACCACTTTTTCCACACTTGTGTATATTAAGCACCATGATCTTCATAATTGAGAGTTTCTCGTTTTGTCACCACCATATAGCTAGTGGGAAATTTTCATTATATAACTTGGCTTCTATATTCCAATGATAGGCTTCCTCAAAATTGCCTTAAGTCTTCGTGAGCAAGCAAGTTGGTTGCACACCCACTATTTTTCTTTAAGAGCTTTCACATACTCGTAGCTCTAGTGCATCATTTGTATGGCAATCCCTACTCATTCACATTGATATCTATAGATGAGCATCTCCACAGCTCATTGATATGCCTAGTTAATGTGAGTATCTTCTCCTTTTTCGTCTTGCAACCTCCACCACATTCCACACCATCTATAGTGCTATAACCTTGGCTCACGCTCATGTATTGCATGAGAGTTGAAAATGTTTGAGAAAGTAAAGGTGTGATACAATTACTTGGCCAATACCGGGGTTGTAGATGATTTAAATTCGTTGTGCAATGATGATAAAGCATAGCCAGACTATATGCTTTTGTAGGGATAACTTTCTTTTGGCCATGTTATTTTGAAAGTTCATGATTACCTTGCTAGTTTGCTTGAATTATTATTGTTTCCACGTCAATAGCAAACTATTGTTTTGAATCTAGTGGATCTGAACATTCACGTCACATAAGAGGAATTACAAAGGACATCTATGCTAGGTAGCATGAAAGCATGTCTTCTTTGGATGTTTTATGTACCTTTTATATCTTTTTTGGGACTAACTTATTAATTCAGTGCCAAGTGCCACTACCTGTTTTTCTGTGTTTTTGACTCTTTTCAGATCTGATTTTGGAGCGGAGTCCAAACGGAATAAAAACCCCGAAATGATTTTTTCCCGAACGGAAGAAGATCAGGGGGCCTCTGGGCCAAGCCAGGTGGGCTCCAGGGAGCCCACAAGCTCCCACTCCGCCTTTAGGGGGGAGGCGGCGGTGTCAGGGCTTGTGGCCTCCGTGGCCACCCCCTAACCTAGATCTCTAGCCTATATATTCCCAAATATTCAGCAAAAAATCAGGGGAGCCTCGAAAATACTTTTCCGCCGCCGCAAGCTTCCGTTTTCGCGAGATGTCATCTGGAGACCCTTCCCGGCGCCCTGCCGGAGGGGACTTTGGAGTTGGAGGGCTTCTTCATCATCATCATCGCCCCTCCAATGACTTGTGACTAGTTTACTTCAGACCTACGGGTCCGTAGTTAGTAGCTAGATGGCATCTTCTCTCTCTTGGATCTTCAATACAAAGTTCTCCATGATCTTCATGGAGATCTATCCGATGTAATCTTCTTTGGCGGTGTGTTTGTCAAGATCCGATGAATTGTGGATTTGTGATCAGATTATCTATGATATATATTTGAGTCTTTGCTGATTTCTTATATGCATGATTTGATATCCTTGTAAGTCTCTCCGAGTCTTGGGTTCTGTTTGGCGAACTAGATCTATGATTCTTGCAATGGGAAAAGTGCTTGGTTTTGGGTTCTACCATGTGGTGACCTTTCCCAGTGACAGTAGGGGCAGCAAGGCACACATTAAGTAGTTGCCATCAAGGGTAAAAAGATGGGGTTTTTTATCATTGGTTCGAGATTATCCCTCTACATCATGTCATCTTGCTTAAGGCGTCACTCTGTTCTTAGGGACTTAATAAACTAGATGCATGCTGGATAGCGGTCAACGTGTGGAGTAATAGTAGTAGATGCAGAAAGTATCGGTCTACTTGATTTGGACGTGATGCCTATAGATATAATCATTGCATAGATATCGTCATGACTTTGCGCGGTTCTATCAATTGCTCGACAGTAATTTGTTCACCCACAGTCTACTTGCTTTCATGAGAGAAGCCACTAGTTAACACTACGGCCCCCGGGTCTATTCACATCCATCGTTTACACCTCCGCTTTTACTTTGCTTTGTTACTTTGTTGCTTTCAGTTCTCACTTGGCAAACAATCTATATGGGATTGACAAACCCTTCATAGCATTGGGAGCAAGCTTTTGTGTGTGTGCAGGATCTTGAGATACTCCTCCACTGGATTGATACCTTGGTTCTCAAACTGAGGGAAATACTTACCACCGCTATGCTACATCACCCTTTCCGCTTCGAGGGAACGCGAAGGCAAGGCTCCAAGGCCACGGGGGAAATCCTTTGCATACTTGCCTAGGAAGTCCCTTAAGGCGTAGCCGCTGCAGAAGGATCAAGACAACTATTCTCCCATCGACGTGCCTATCTCTGGCGTGATTGGAAGGTCTTTTGTTGCAGTAGCAGTGTCCTTATTCCTCATGGAGGTACTTCTGTTGGCGTCGTCCGGTCGTAGCATTGCCATCCTTGTCCTCCAAGTACGTGGGTAATCGCTTGGAAAGGTTGCTTCCTTTCGAGTCACCCACAAGGATTTTAGTAATCCCGTGGTCTGGCATAAGGGTGCTACCAGCCATTTGCAAGTTTTGAAGAAGCAGACGAGGAGTGTCAAGAGAATAAGAGTGGAAGTGCTAAGGCAAAAACCTTCGCATTCTTTGAAGACTTAGGAGAGGTGAGAAACATAGAGGTTTTGCAAGTACTTTTGAAGGGTCTGGAAAACAGTTTGTCCTAACTAACGTCCATGCTAACTAAGGGCATCCTACAGTTGGGATAGCTTTGATACTAGCTCTATGGGGACCCCGACTTATGAGTCTAGATCGCCGAATGAATGTGCTAAGTGATCCCAGAGATCAATGCTCATCGAACACACATAAACTGAATAACAACAGTCTTACATCCAAACATACCGTTTGATACAATAAATGACCATTGCGATCAAGTCTTACATATATAGGGCCTTGAAGGCCAACACATAAAACTTGACCAACAACGGAAATATTGGTCAAAAGCGTGAACCCATGCCATCAGCCTTAACCTACACGCATTCTGACTCGGAAGCGTCCTAGCTCGCAGGAACGTTACCAAGTTACTTTTCACCATTTCCTGTTCTCTCATACCTGGTCAATGAAATAACTAGTGGCAAGCCAATGAGTACTTTGATTGTACTCCTAAACATCCCATGATGTGAAACAAGGTCATAAAGGAACATGAACTAGCATAAGAATGCAACCTTTGCGGAAAGCAGGTTTTTCTTTAATTGTAGTAACGTGGTCAAGTGTAGGTATAATCATGTGTCATAAGGTAGATGGTAATCATAAGAACATGTTACAAATATCAACATATCTGCTGAGGGCTGAACACCTCGGGTTCACCCTATATGCCAAGTCACCAGACTTGACAATATCATCTTTCTCAACCACACACACACACACTTGGTTTATGAGGAAACAACTAGACGTAGTTTAAGCAGCACCACCCAACTGTCCTTGACTGTGGACACGGCTATTCGAATAGTTTTACACTCTGCAGAGGTTGTACGCTTTACCCACGAGAGCCGGGAAACTTCCGTGTCATCCATGACTCGCGGTATATAACATACTCGATGTAAGTAACCGATCATTGCCTTTCCCCTGACGACACTAGACAAAGAGTCCACTCGATTGGCACCCAAACCACATGATGTATGTATTATGAGCACCAACTCTAGACCGTATCATCCATGCGGGGACTAACGGTGTGCCCGGAACACGTAAAAATGACATAGTCGACCTACCTGGTACGACCCCGTCACGAGAGTGACCATATCACTCTCTCGACTAGTAATGCGGGCTCTTTGCTAGCATCGACCAAAGTAATCAACAAAGCCCTGTCCCATAAAGGGGTATCGTGGTCACACATGTAAGGTTGGGATGATCGACACATCATAAATCTAATCCCATTTCTGAAACCACTCACACGAAACCTTTCTGGTACACCACTTCTTTCTCAAATGTTCATGCAGCTCAACACCATCACCCTCAGGCATTAGTGGCACCCGACAGGGTTTTCGAAAAACCTTTGATTTCATCTTTGTGTTACCATCATCATGCATATGCTCATCCTATGCGTAGCACTACTACTACTTGACACTTTTATCAGCATGACCCTCATAGAAGGTACGGTCATGCTGAATGCAAGTGCTCTAGAGGAGCTATCGAAACACCATGTCGAGGTGTATCGATTAATCTTGACTATATGCATCGGAATGAAATAATCAACATGTCATGCATAAAACATTTTCTCATACATGGTCAAAGGGCTGCTTGCCTTTGCTCACATAAGTCCTCGGGGTTTTTGAGGTCTTCCGGTCCAACTTCGAGTACACCGTCTACTCCGTCAACTATCAACGGAAACAAATACAGTAAGCCACAGAGCAAGCAGAAACAAAAGTGCTATAAAAATATGAGTTTTATTTTTCTTGGACCTCTCTGGTCTTAAGAAAAATACCCGAAGCTTGCTCTAGGAGATTTGGACCATCATGGATTTTTGAATGGACGAAAGGAGGAATAGGTGATCCATTAAGAAGCCTACAGAAAACATTATGCTAAAAATGAGTGGAGGCACTCATTTAACAGAGCATGACTTTATAAACATTTAGGAAGTTGTTTCAATGGATTTGGAGTGGATATGAATATTCTAGGGATTTTCTAACATTGGATAAATAGCAAAAAGGAGCTATTTATTTAATGCAATAGAAACATGCCAGTTAAAAATGTTGACCAATGCTTCAAAAATAGTTCATGATATTAGAGGACTCTGGAAATTGGAATCACTCCATTTGGAGTTGATTTGACTCCTCTAGGATTTTTGTAAGGTGGTGTTTAAAATATTCAAATGGGCATTTGAATATTAACCCCACATAAAAGTCATTTGAAAAAATGTGTAATGCACATATCTGGATAGATCTTGAATTTAGGAACGTGTAGAAATTTGAATCATCAGATTTGGAGTTGAAATGAATTTTCAATGGATTTTAGAAGTTTCTAATGATAGTAAAATGGAAAAGGGGGGTTTTACCAGAGGGTTAAATCGCGCTCACGGCGCTGGCGAGGAACTGCACCGGCCCAGCGGCTCGGCCTAGTGCGAGGAGGATGGCCACTCCGAAGGCGTACTCCCGTGAGTATGCTTTTTGTGCGGGGAGGCGCACCCTGCGGAAGCCGTCTCTACTTAAACAGGTGGCCCCGGCCGTTGGCTCACTTACACGCGGGCCCGACCATCGGGTCATCCCCTGCCTCCCGCCTCTAGAGTTGCTCAAACTCGTGCTACAGGGCTCGGGGCAATGCACTGGGGCACTCGGAGGAAGTCCAAGCCCGACCACATCGAGCAGAGGGGTCGAGAGTGCATGTGGTCGTCGGAGACGACGACGACGCCGAGCTTGGCAGCGTCCGGCGTTCACCCGCATGTGGATGCGGGGCTGTAGGGCACTAGCGGCATAGAGCAAGGGCCCTACAAGCTCTACTTAGTTCCAGGAGCTCATTCCCGAGCTCGAATGCTTCGGTGGCGGACCACAGCGACGATAACGACGACAACGATGGCAAGGGGATCTCGGGCAGGGTGGGGAATGGGGCTACGGGGCACGGGAGAGCGTGGGAGGAGAGGAGAAACGGTCAGGGGCTCACTATGATTCCATTTTTGGCATCAGGGAGGTCGGAGAGTCCCGGTGGCAGTAGATCTCGGCGACGGATCTCGGCGACCGGAGATGAGGAAGACGACAACATCTATCACTCCAAGGCCTTTGAGCTTGAATCCTTTGACGGGGAGGTGCGGCATGTTGTGGCGGATAGAATGGACTGCTCGGGGAGGGCTAGCAGGGCTCGAGAGGGTGTCGGTGAGCTGGAGCCGAACTCGGTAATGGCGGTTGAGAGGGGAGATAGAGAGGAGAAGGGAAATGGCTTTAGGGGAGGGGGAATCGGTCCACGGGCTCATGCATATCATCTCAGACGCGGGATAGGGATGGAGGAGGCGCCTCCAGCGCGAAGCAGGAGGTGGAGGCCGGCGCACGCGCGGGTGACACCTCACCTGCACACTGGCGGGAGGAGAACGATGACCTCCTCGCCCCTGGTTGGCTGGGCCACTTCAGGTGAGCGTAGGTTAGTTTCTTTCCTTTTTTTCCTCTTTTCTTTCTCTTTGATATTTCTAACATTTATTTTATTTTGTTTTGGCTTCAAACTTAAGTCAAAAATATTGAAATTGTTTTAGGGTCTCTTTTGAGTTATTTCCTGGCTCCACAAAAAGATTCATCATTTTTGAAAAGACTAAAGTATTTATAGCACTTTAGTTATCATTTTTAGATGCATTTATGATTAACTTAAAAAGAGAAAAAATTTGTTAAATTTTTTATCACCTCTCGTATGTTGCTTCCAACATTTACCAAAAAGGGTGAACATTTTTGAAGACCAAGTGAGTTCATTAAAAATAATCCTTGTTGAACCTATTTCGATTTTACATGGTGCTAGGGTTTGGTCATCCCCATTTGTAGATCATCCCCATTGAATTAAATTGATTTTAATGCATGCATGAATGCTCACTGATGCAACTAACTACAAGCTATAATCTAGGGCTGTGGCAACTCACCCCCACTGAACAAGAATTTCGTCCCGAGATTCAGGCATAGTCTGGAAGAGGAAGAGGGGACACTAAACTATCAGAATCTTCACGAACCAATTACCCTTCTTGAAGGTGTTGATTCATTGCATCAGGTTGATCTTGGCATCTTTGTCTTTGAGGTCTTCATCTAACGCGACGATAAGAACAGGAAGACTCTACAAGATTCGATCTCCTCAAGATCGAGCAACTCAAGATCAACTTATAGAATGAGACGTAGGAACGTCCCTTGAGCTGAGACACCATACACATAACAGGGATGAGGCAATGAGGCATATGACGAAGGTTCAATTGGTAGGCAACAATTCCACGCTTAAAAGAGATGATGACGATGTTTCAAAGTAGCGAGGATTAAGTTACCCTTCATACCATAACGGGGCACCGTAGGAGGGTGACTCATAGAGTTCTTCCCTCAGGTGGCAAAAAGAATTACTTTTGATACAGAGATCATTGAAACTCTTCATACCAGGGTAAGGCAATTCACAATGATTGTTTGAAGGAATTTGAAAGAATGGCATACTCAGGTTGGAAAGAAACTAGGGTTATAAAACAACTCGGCGAACGGAAGGCACATTCCAATTACTACCGAGGATATAACCTAGTGTCTGAGCGTGCTCTCAAGAACTTGAGCATTTCCAGATTCATCAAAATTTTACAAATATCTGTGCCAAGATCTTGGTGACACAACATACTACCATGATGAACAGTGATGGAGGATGCAGATGCAAAGGAAGACAACACTTCCTCAGATTTCACCTTAGCTATACCAAGGGAATGAAATCAGGTTAATCGACCGAGAGACATTTAGCACTCCGCTTCTAATGTTATCCTTGATGTACTAGCACAACCCAATTATAGGTCATGCTTGATATCTAGCACATCAAGTATAGGTCGCACTTCGGGGCGTCAAAGGGAGTCCATGAGGAACAACTTCCAAAATAAGTCATACAAAACCTCATGGGGAGATGGCTAAGGTTGCTGATGCAAGATATTATAATATTAAGTCTTCCGGCTAGGTGTGTTAACCATAATATCACTTTACCGGGTTACAAAGAGACCAATATTATAATCCTTGGGAAGCGTTACAACCATCATATCTGCCTGAGATTCAGATTTGGTTGGTGACATGATGTTTCAGACTCAGCATGTGTGAAGAGAAAGTTTGCAACACAAATCGATGAGATAATGTTGCGTGATTCTCGAGAAATGAACTACGAAAGCCAACTCCAAAACATGAGCTGGATTGCAAGACACATGTGAACACACTGCCCAAGACAATGATGACCACATGAAAAGTCTTACAACAAAACACTACCGAGTTCTGGATGGGAACCATCATTAAGAATACCAAAGTCCTTACACAAGTCATATGATTAGCTCTTAGGAAGGAACTCCTTTTTCTTAAACAAATCAATCAGTGGCTTGGTGTGCTAGGAGATACATATGGAGTGAATATGATCAGTCTATCAAACCATTGAATACTTCGCACGTGCATGATTGACTTGGGATGATTCCGAAGAAAACAAAACGACCTTCTCAAATTCATGGAGGCAACTTGCATCAATACACGTGAATTAGAGGAAGTCACTTCTTACACCTAACATATACCTTGTGCTCGAGACACGAAGACAATGTCTACAAAGTTTCCAGCACTAGCTTAATGTCCAACATAAATCATGGAACCAATGAAAATGTTGCCGATGGGCTCAACAACAATTCAACTAGTTACCCATATAAATGTATTTCCACAACTATGCGAGAAAGATAATAGCATTGGTCAGATCAAAGAATGCAATGGTGTATGGTCAAGTAAATCCACGAGTAAGACATCGTTACAAAAATCTCTGGTTCTGAGATTAATTTGACATTAGCCCATATTCAAATCAAAAATTGGACAAGATAATATATGCAACAATTGATCATACAAATCAACCGATGACAATATCATCTTTATTCAAGACTCACACAATAGGAAAAATATCCCTTTTAAATGAGCTAAGTTTAGGCGAAGCTTTATCTTCCAACTCTCCAAGTTGTTGTTTAGCTTAACCAACTAGCTCAGGGTATCCAACACGGATTCTTGGAGAAGATGGCTTATAGAGAAACCAACTTGATCACGAGCTCTATCATAACAGTCAGGGAGCAACTTGGTAATACTTCCGAGAGGATATTCGGAAAATCACGAACCACCGATATGTTATTAAGCTCGAGAACAATCTCGCTTTACAGGGCAAGATGATGTGATCAAAAAGCGAAGGGTTGACACAATCCTAACCCATTGATCGAAAAGTGCACCATGAAACATGGACTAGGTAGCACGGTCAATCTTAGGATGACGACTCATTCATCATCACCATAAGAGTGAATTTATTGTCCATCAACTACCAAGCAATGGCACTGCTAGGAGTATTGATTTCACACATCATGGTTCACTCGTCTATATTCCAGTTACAACCAACACGGAAACTGAGGGATGAATAATGATGTCGAGAAGTATCACTACATCAAGAGCTCATAAGAGATGGTGCAATTCTCACGACATTCTTGACAACAAGAGGGTAATGCTGCAAGATAGAAGAGAACAAAAGCTGGATTGTCATTTTGATCTGCATAGTATAACTACTTTGACCCAATCCAAGAAATGGATGAGGTACTGGAGTTTACTTCTTCCAGTCAATTGGGAATAGAACAACTTGACAGACCACAGGAATAAAAGACATCGATGACACGAATGCACAACTGCTCTTGTCTTTCCTCTCATAAATGAAGGTCAGAATACAACTACATAAGGCCAACTTAAGAGCACAAGATTTTTGTGAGTTGTGGATGCATAGATTAGCATGTCGAATGAGTTCAACATAATTCTTCCAGATAATGTATGCAAAAGGGCGGAATTGGCAGAATAACAATATGAAGTAGAGAATTCATCACGGGCACTCTTATTATGATCTTTAGTTCATGAAGAACTTTTGCCAGAGATGGTCCATGCTGCTGGAAGAATGATATAGCATGAACCTTGGGAACTACAACAAGGTTACTAATCATTCTAAAGGAACTTGCAACACTATCAACGGAAGTGAGAGGAATGATCCTTGGATTCAAGAGTCCAGAAATAGAATACCTACTAACTAAATAACATCACGGGATGTTTTTGAAAATGATGGCCAGAATTATCACACCGGGAACCAAAACACATCTAGACTATTGGGTGGTTTTCGGAGGTAACATGGTTTCCTAACACTTCAACAATAGGTCGCGGTAATAAAGTACCTCATCACAATGATTAGTGTGCTTTGTCTAGCCAAAAAGACATTAACTCGAAATGAGAGGATTTGCAATTGCATGAGATTATTTAGGAACCTTGGAAAACTCGGACGGCATAACGGATGTACGGGCATGAAATATGAGGCAACGTGTAAGAAAACGGACAACATAACAATTGAATTCTTATGGAGACATTGATCCTTGAGTTCAACAACTTCCCTATAAACCTCCAACATAGTAACTCGTCATCCTAATGAATAGATCAGAAAGCCTAATTCTTAAACCCATAGAATACAGAAGAGGATGACTCAAAATAAGAATGACAAAAGGAAAGGAGTAAAAAGAGCCTTACGTTCCCTTCCACAAACAATTCCCTTATATAACTAAAGAGTTGCTAGACTCAACATCGACCAGCTTGGCTTGGTTATCCTACATACAATCATGCTCTAATACCAAAGCTGTCGGGACCCCAATCCTGAATCATAAGAACCCAGCCTGTAACACATCACATCATTTTGCGGCCTCACGCACGGTAAACTCCATGGCTGCCACCTTACCTTGGCTGGGACCGTTCGCGCCTTTTGGCTCACGTATATGAATGTGTCGCTAGCATTCAAACGACAAAGAACCCGGGTCGACATGAATAGTTATAAACCCAAGTGGTACATCCGTACAGGGACATGCATACATAACCCAGCAAAGCAGGTGTCGGTCATCAGCGTGTGTAGACGAGTCGTAGCAAGCTACAAGGACTCCATTACACCGCGTGACATTTCCCCGAAGGTACAGACAGAACATCAAAGAAGGATACATGCTGGTCAATCAATGTGTCCGGAGCAGTAGCAAGCTACCAAAGCTCGGTGGAAGCACAAACAAACATTTCCTCGTAAAGAGTACTACTAAAGGAACACAACTAGGTGTCGAATCCCACACATATAATGCATTTCCTAACATACACACAATATGCACGATATGTGTAGATACAACATGGCATCACAACATAACTCTATGACTCAAGCTTTTATTAAAGACTCATAAGAGTCAACATAGTGTGATATTACAAACATGGGTATCGTGACCCATCACTCAAGTCATACAAACATCATGCGGAAGCACAACATGTCTGGGTACAGACATCTACTAAAAGTAGTTGGAAGAGCCTGAAATGCTACAACGACCCTACAAAAGGAACCAGACCTCTGTCTGGGATTCCCAAGCTATTCTGTTCAACATCGAACACATCGCATAAATCCAATAATGAGACTAAAGACTTCTCTGCAAAACATAAATAAAGCAACTGTGAGTACAAAGGTACTCAGCAAGACTTACATCAGAACTAACTACATATGCATCATGTTTCAATGAAAGGAGTGTGGAGTTTGATTGCAGCAAGCCAGCTTTGACTCTTGGCTAACCTGTACTGCGGCTACAAGTTCTTTCTTTGAGGTGGGATAGCGCACACGAGTCCACATATTGACCAATTCAATACACCACTATGGATCCACTCTCGTATCCCTACGAGAAGGCCTTCCATAGCACTCACACTTATCTTGCATGTTTTAGAGTATCCATTTAAATTGTCTATGTACCACGTAATGTTTCCAAGTAGTCCATATCCAAGGACGCGGCTATTCGAACAGATTAAATCACCCTGCAGGGGTATACTTCTTCACACATGCTCTCAGCACTTAGCACCATATGCACGTCATGCGTCTCGGCAATCTTCAAGTGGAAGCACTGGCATGGGTGTCGGCCACGACCGTTAACCACACAAGACTCTAGTCCAGGTTTATCGCCTATTTGAGACTGAACCCGCAAGGAAGTCCGGCCGAGGTTTCCTCTATGGCCCCAAACGATGTGCGCAGGGTTCCCAAGGCCACCATCCGGGTGCCACTTGGTACACCGTGCCACTGCGTATCTACCGCAGAGAAGCCTACCCCGTCGGGCAGAGCTAAACACGGCCACCAACACTTTTCCTACAAACACCAGAAACTAATCGCAACTCCTAGACAGAGATATAGGCAATTAATAAGCCGAGCGGGGTCATATTTCAGGGCCCAATGCATGGTAGTATCTTGTCTTGGATAACATACACATAACTCAGTTCTTAAGGACGGTCCCAATGAGACGACCCACCATGTGTCCTACATGGCCTCTCATCGCTACCTTTACCAAATCGGATTCACACCTTTACTCTCACATGGTAGAACATGAACACAACCATTGTGATTCATCATCGAGATGGATAAGACTCGACACAACTCTAAGCATAGCAGGCATAGTAAGCAAGAATGGATGAGTAAGTACATCAGGGCTCAAGCAGTTGCTACTCATGCTAAGTGGTTTCAACTATTTACTGTGGAAAAATCAGGTTATGCATAGGAATGGGTTCAACTACCGAGAACATGTAACAGTTGAATCGTGTTTGTCCTAATGCAATAAAAGAGAGCAGGAGCGAGAGAGTGGGTTTATATCAGTATGCTCAAGGGGGTTTGCTTGCCTGACACGTCTGAAGATAGCAATGAGTCTTCATGAATGTCAACGATCACATCGTCGGAACCATCGTCTGCCAAGAGGGAACAACACCGACAAACAAGAAAGAATAATAATTACTTCACAGAAATGCAACACTATGAGGCATGATCATGAAATGAAGATGAGAAGTCGTAGGGCCAATATAGCTACCATTTCTTAGGTTGAAGCTGGATTTGAATTAGAATTCAAATATCACTTCAAGCAAGGTATTTTCTGGATGCCCTTTTAATTGATTCGACCTGATGCTCAGGTATAACTTGTTTTAGCATGCACGAAGATGTCATTTTGAGGTACTGGTTTTCCTAGCTCAAAGTTTGGTCTTGTGAATTGAGGTGGAATTCAATATATATACCAAATTCCATCTCCAAACTATTTATTAAATTTACCCTAATCATCATTTTGCATACTTGGTGATGTTAACTTAACTCTCAAACATGCATGAAAATGTCCTAATCAGATTCCTTGAATTTTTTTGATCATTTTCATATATAAATTATTTTCATTGGACTTACATATTATTTTCTATGATTTTTTAGAAGTTTTCAGCATTTTCTGAAATTTCTTTTATATTGGAAAACCAATTATTGCGCCAGCCTGACGCCAGTATTGCGTTAGCAGTCAACAGCGGCAGTCCTAGGTCAAACCTGACCAGTGGGGTCCACTGGTCAGTGACCCTGGGCTGGCTATGGTCACTGGCAGGTGGGACCCAGTGGTTAGCGGCACAGGGATTAATCCCGCGCTAACCCAGGCTTTGACCCACGCCAGGGCCCACTTTCAGCGTCTGTTAGCTACAATAATTAGTGGATTAGACTTATAATGACTAGCCACGTCGGACTTTGCCGAAACTTCACCGGCGGCGACCAAAGCAGTGGTGGTTTCTCGTCGGAGTTGCTCAAACTCGTGCTACAGGGCTCGGGGCAATGCACTGGGGGCACTAGGAGAAAGCCCGTGCTCGACCGCATCGAGCAGAGGGGTCGAGAGGGCATGGGTTCTCCAGAGACGACGGCCACGACGAGCTTGGCGGCGGCCGGCGTTCGGCCGCATGTGGATGCGGGGCTGCAGGGCTCTAGCGGCATAGAGCAAGGGCCCTACGAGCTCTACTCAGCTCCAAGAGCTCATTCCCGAGCTCGAATGCGTTGGTGGCGGACCATAGCGATGGCAGCGACGGCAACGGCAGCGAGGGGATCTCGGGCATGGTGGGGAACGAGGCTATGGGGGCACGGGAGAGCGTGGGAGGAGAGGGGAAATGGTCAGGGGCTCACTGTGATTCCATTTTTGGCATCGGGGAGGTCGGAGAGGCCCGGTGGCAGCATATCGACGGCGGCGGATCTCGGCGACCGGAGATGAGGAAGACGGCGGCATCTATCGCTCCAAGGTCTTCGGGCTCGAATCCTTTGACGGGGAGGTGCGGCACGTCGTGGCGAAGAGAATGGACTGGTTGGGGAGGGCTAGCAGAGCCAGAGAGGGCGCCGGTGAGCTCGAGACGAACTCGGTAATGGCGATTGAGAGGGGAGATAGAGAGGAGAAGGGAAACAACGCTATGGGAGGGGGAATCGGTCCACGGGCTCATCCACTTCGTCTCAGACGCGGGATAGGGATGGAGGAGGCACCTCCAGCGTGAAAAGGAGGTGGAGGCTGGCGCACGCGTGGGCGACACCTCACCTGCACACTGACGGGAGGAGGAAGATGACCTCCTCGCCCCTGGTGGCTTGGCTGCTTCACGTGAGCGTAGGTTAGTTTCTTTCCTTTTTTTCCTCTTTTCTTTTTGTTTGATATTTCTAACATTTATTTTATTTTGTTTTGGCTTCAAACTTAAGTCAGAAATATTGAAGTTGTTTTTAGGGTTTGTTTTGGGTTATTTCCTAGCTCCACAAAAAGATTCATCATTTTTGAAAAGACTAAAGTATTTATAGCACTTTAGTTATCATTTCCAGATGCATTTATGATTAACTTAAAAAGAGAAAAGAGTTGTTAAAAAGTTTATCACCTCTCGTACGTTGCTTCCAACATTTACCAAAAAGGGGGACATTTTTTGAAGACCAAGTGAGTTCATTAAAAATAATCCTTGTTTAACCTATTTGGATTTTATTTGGTGCTAGGGTTTGGTGATCCCCATTTGTAGATCATCCCCATTGAATTAAATTTATTTGAATGCATGCATGAACGCTCACTGATGCAACTAACTACAAGCTATAATCTAGGGCCGTGACAAGGGTCCAGTGCCCCGCACTCTCCCTCCCCCTCTCTATGCTCTCCCTCTCCCTCTACCATGTTGCTCCCTGATTTCCCCTTGCTCCTTGGCAACAGTTTCTACGCTCTTGGTCCGGTAGATGACGTGTTGTATCTGGAGTTCGATGGGGCTCCTCCTAGGGTGCTCCGCTCTCCTATTCCCGCACCGGTGGTGAGGAAGGTCCGAAAGTTGGCACCTGGTGGGCGCGTTCCTGCCTCACTGATGACCCACAAGTATAGGGGATTGATACGTCTCAAACGTATCTATAATTTTTGATGGTTTCATGCTGTTATCTTGTCATCTTTGGATGTTTTATGTACCTTTTATATCTTTTTTGGGACTAACTTATTAATTCAGTGCCAAGTGCCAGTTCCTGTTTTTTCTGTGTTTTTGGCTCTTTTCAGATCTGATTTTGGAATGGAGTCCAAACGGAATAAAATCCCCAAAATGACTTTTTCCCGAACGGAAGAAGATCAGGGGGCTTGAGGGCCAAGCCAGGAGGGCTACAGGGGGCCCAGAAGCCCCCCATCCGCCACCAGGGGGCGGCGGATGGCAGGCTTGTGGCCTCCCTAGCGCCCCTGACCTAGATCCTTCGCCTATATATTCCCAAAAATATAGAAAAAAAATCAAGGGATCCACGAAAATACTTTTCCGCCGCCGCCAGCTTCCGTTTCCGCGAGATCTCATCTGGAGACCCTTCCCGGTGCCCTGGTGGAGGGGACTTTGGAGTTGGAGGGCTTCTACATCAACATCATCGCCCCTCCAAAGACTCGTGAGTAGTTCACTTCAGACCTACGGGTCCGTAGTTAGTAGCTAGATGGCTTCTTCTCTCTCTTGGATCTTCAATACAAAGTTCTCCATGATCTTCATGGAGATCTATCCGATGTAATCCTCTTTCGCGGTGTGTTTGTCAAGATCCGATGAATTGTGGATTTGTGATCAGATTATCTATGATATATATTTGAGTCTTTGCTGATTTCTTATATGCATGATTTGATATCCTTGTATGTCTCTCTGAGTCTTGGGTTTTGTTTAGCCAACTAGATCTATGATTCTTGCAAAGGGAGAAGTGCTTGGTATGGGTTCTTACCATGTGGTGACCTTCCCTAGTGACAGTAGGGGCAGCAAGGCACACATTGTGTAGTTGCCATCAAGGGTAACAAGTTGGGCTTTGTCGTAGATATGATATTGTCCATCTACATCGTGTCATCTTGCTTAAGGCGTTACTCTATTCTTTTGGACTTAATACACTAGATGCATGCTGGATAGCGTTCGACGTGTGGAGTAATAGTAGTAGATGCAGAAAGTATCGGTCTACTTGTTTTGGACGTGATGCCTATAGATATAATCATTGCCATAGATGACGTCACGACTTTGTGCGGTTCTATTAATTGCTCGACAGTAATTTGTTCACCCACCGTCTACTTGCTTTCATGAGACAAGCCACTAGTAAACACTACGACCCTCGGGTCTATTCACACCTATCGTTTCCACTTTCACTTTTAATTTGCTTTGTTACATTGTTGCTTTCAGTTCTCACTTGGCGAACAATCTATAAGGGATTTACAACCCCTTCATAGCGTTGGGAGCAAGATTTTTGTGTTTGTGCAGGCACTTGTGATACTCCTTCACTGGATCGATACCTTAGTTCTCAAACTGAGGGAAATACTTACCACCGCTGCGCTACATCACCCTTTTCGCTGCGAGGGAACACCAACGCAAGGCTCTAAGGCCACGGGGGAATCCTTTGCATATTTGCCTAGGAAGTCCCTTAAGGCGTAGCCGTAGCAGAACGATTCCTGGTGCTGTCAACACGCCTATTTCTGGCGCCATTGGAAGGTCTTTTGTTGCAGTAGCAGAAGTATTTCTGGCGCCGTTGCCGGGGAAGGAGAGATCTATCCAAGTAGGTCTCACAAACTCATCTCCTGCATTTACTTTTTTGCCAGTTGCCTATCGTTTTCCTCTCCCCCACTTCACATTTGCCATTTTCATTTGCCTTTCTCCTTTGACTTTTTTGTTTGCCTTTTTCTCTCGCTTGCTTTCTGTTCGCTTGTGTGCTTTGTGCCTTCATTATGCTTGCATCTTCGCTTGCTGAAAATTATTGATATGGATCCTCATCCACTAGCTAATCTCTTTAAGAGGCCCACTTATGTGGAACGAATTGCTAGTGAGTTGAGTGCACTTGACTATCTTTATGGAGTTTTGCTTGAGATGCGTGAATCTGAAAATTGTGAGGAAGAAATTTATGAAGTGATTCACGAGGGCTCCTTGGATGAAAAGCATGATTGCAATGGTTTCACTATAAATTCTATTAGTGACAATCATGCTAAAAATATGCAAAACCCTAAGCTTGGGGATGCTAGTTTTTCTTTGTCCACTACTTGTTGCAATAATCATGATCAGGGTGATGATCTTTCTTATAATCTTGAAAACTTGTTCAAACCTCATGATGAATATGATATTTGCAATAACATTGAAAGTGGGTTTGGAGAAGTCATGACTTTAGTTGATGCTAATCCCACTATTTTTGAAGAGCGTAAACTTTGCATGCATGTGGATCATGAAAATAATATCCTATGGGATAGCTATATTGTTGAATTTGAATATGATCCCACATGTAATTGCTATGAGAGAGGAAAATATTTTGGTAGAAACTTTCATCTTACCAAATTACCTCTCATTATGTTGAGATTGCTATTGTCTCTTTCTTCTTCCTTGCATATGGCAACTATTGGTTGTCTTGCCAATTTGTTCTCCTATAAAATGCCTATGCATAGGAAGTAGGTTAGACTTAGATGTGATTTTCATATGCTTTATGATGCTCTCGTTGTGCTTCAATTCTTGTTATTTGTGTGAGCATCATTGATTTATCAATGCCTAGCTAAGGGCGTTAAACAAAAGTGCTTGTTGGGAGGCAACCCAATGAATCTATCCTTTTTCTTTCTGTTTTGTGTTTTCCACACTTTCATAATTCTGTTATGATTGTGCTTTTTGTGTTTCTTTTTGCGTTTGTGCCAAGCAAAACCGTTATGATTAGTCTTGGGGATGATCGTTTGGTCATGCTGGAAAAGACAGAAACTTTCTGCTCACGAAAAGAATTTTCATTTTTTTCGGTAAGAGATTTTGAGTTGATCTTTTTGATGATGATTTCTACGCAAATTCTTCAGTCTGTAGTAAGTTTTCGGAGTTTTTGAAGTACCAGAAATATACCAAATGTACAAATTGCTACAGACTGGTCTGCTGTTAACATATTCTCTTTTTGTTGTGTTGGTTGCTTATTTTGATGAAAATATGGATAGTATCGGGGGGTATTAGCCATGGAAGATTAAAGATACAGTAACCCAACATCATAAAAAGTAGAATTTAAGTTTGCTACAGTACCTAAGGAAGTGGTGGTTTGCTTTCTCATACTAATGTTATCACGAGTTTCTGTTTAAGTTTCGTGTTGTGAAGTTTTCAAGTTTTGGGTGACGTTTTTATGGACAAAGATATAAAGAGTGGCAAGAGCTCAAGCTTGGGGATGCCCAAGGCACCCCAAGAGATTCAAGGATGCCGTAAAAGGCTAAGCTTGGGGATGCCCCGGGAAGTCATCCCCTTTCTCGTCTTCAATCCATCGGTAACGTTACTTGGGGTTATATTTTTATTCACCACATGTTATGTGTCTTTGCTTGGAGCCTCTTATATTGTAGGAGTCTTTTATTTTTGTTGTGTCACAATCATCCTTGCTGCACACCTAGAGAGTGAGACATGCACTCACCATGATTTTGTCGAGCTTCACTTATATCTTTTGATAGACAATTCAGCTCACATGTGCTTCACTTATATCTTTTGAGCTAGATACTTTTGCTCTGTGTGCTTCACTTATATCTTTTAGAGCACAGCGGTGCGTGGCTAGGTAGTTTATCTATGCTTTGAAAGTAGTCTCAAAAGGGGTAGTTATCCAAAGGGATACGAAAACTTCCACCTTCATGTGCATTGAATAGTTAGAGAAGTTTGATTTATCTCAATTAGTTTTGAGTTGTGGTTTTGGTAATATTGAAGTCATGCTAGTAAGGTGTTGTGGATCTAGAAATACTTGTGTTGAAGTTAGTGATTCCCGTAGCATGCACGTATCGTGAACCACTATGTGATGAAATCTGGGCATGATTAGTCTATTGATTGTCATCCTTTGCGTGGCGGTCGGGATCGCGCGATAGTTTATACCTACCAACCCTTCCCCTAGGAGTATGCGTTGAATGCTTTGTTTCGATTACTAATAAAACTTTTGCAACAATTATATGAGTTCTTCATGACTAATGTTGAGTCCATGGTTTAGATGCACTTTCACCTTCCACCATCACTATCTTCTTAGTGCCGTGCAAATTTCGCCGGTGCACAAAACCCACCATTAGCCTCCCCCAAGATAGCCACCATACCTACCTACTATGTCTTTTTCAAAGTCATTCCGAGATATATTGCTATGCAACTACCACCATGACATGCGCCACCACGTCTACATTGCCATTGCATGATCGTAAGATAGCTAGCATGATGTTTCCATTAATGTTTATGCCTTGCTAGATCATTGTCACGGTACACTACCGAAGGCATTCCATATAGAGTCATCGTTGCTCTAAGTTTTGAGTTGAAAGTGTGATGATCATCATTAATGGAGCATTGTCCCATGTGAGGAAATAAAAGAGGCCAAAGAAGCCCACCAAAAATAATAATAAAAAATATATGAGAGAAGAAGAGATAAGGGATAATGCTACCACCTTTCCACACTTGTGCATATTAAGCACCATGATCTTCATGATTGAGAGTCTCTCGTTTTGTCACCACCATATAGCTAGTGGGAAATTTTCATTATATAACTTGGCTTGTATATTCCAATGATAGGCTTCCTCAAAATTTCCTTAGGTCTTCGTGAGCAAGTAAGTTGGATGCACACCCACTAGTTTTCTTTAAGAGCTTTCACATACTCTTAGCTCTAGTGCATCATTTGTATGGAAATCCCTACTCATTCACATTGATATCTATTGATGAGCATCTACACAACTCATCGATATGCCTAGTTAATGTGATCATCTTATTTTTGTCTTGCAACCTCCACCACACTCCACACCACTTAAAGTGCTAAAACCATGGCTCACATTCATGTATTGCGTGAGAGTTGAAAAGGTTTGAGAAAGTAATGGTGTGAAACAATTACTTGGCCAATACCGGGGTTGTGCATGATTTAAATTCATTGTGCAATGATCATAGAGCATAGCCAGTCTATATGCTTTTGTAGGGGTAACTTTCTTTTGGCCTTATTATTTTGAAAGTTCATGATTACCTTGCTAGTTTGCTTGAATTATTATTGTTTCCACGTCAATAACAAACTATTGTTTTGAATCTAATGGATCTGAACATTCACGTCACATAAGAGTAGTTACAAAGGACATCTATGATAGGTAGCATGAAAGCATCAAAAATTCATTCTTTATCACTTCCCTACTCGAAGACGAGCATGAGTTAAGCTTGGGGATGCTTGATACGTCTCAAACGTATCTATAACTTTTGATGGTTTCATGCTGTTATCTTGTCATCTTTGGATGTTTTATGTACCTTTTATATCTTTTTTGGGACTAACTTGTTAATTTAGTGCCAAGTGCCACTTCCTGTTTTTCTGTGTTTTTGGCTCTTTTCAGATCTGATTTTGGAATGGAGTCCAAACGGAATAAAATCCCCGAAATGATTTTTTCCAGAACGGAAGACGATCACGGGGCTTGAGGGCCAAGCCAGGAGGGCTACAGGGGGTCCACAAGCGCCCCATCTGCCACCAGGGGGGCGGCGGATGGCAAGCTTGTGGCCTCCTTGGCGCCTGATGTCTGCTGTGTATCCCTTGCTATGGCGCCAGAAATAGTTGTGTCGACGGCACCAGGAATCCTTCAGCTACGGCTATGCCTTAAGGGACTTCCTAGGCAAGTATGCAAAGGATTCCCCCGTGGCCTTGGAGCCTTGCGTTGGTGTTCCCTCGAAGCAGAAAGGGTGATGTAGCACAGCGACGGTAAGTATTTCCCTCAGTTTGAGAACTAAGGTATCAATCCGGCGGAAGAGTATCTCAAGATCCTGCACAAACACAAAAGCTTGCACCCAACGCTATGAAGGGGTTGTCAATCCCTTATAGGTTTTTTGCCAAGTGAGAACTGAAAGCAACAAAGTAACAAAGCAAAGTAAAAGCAGAGATGTAAACTATGGACGTGAATAGACCCGGGGGCCGTAGTGTTTACTAGTGGCTTCTCTCATGAAAGCAAGTAGACGGTGGGTGAACAAATTACTGTCGAGCAATTGATAGAACTATGCAGAGTCGTGATGATATCTATGCAATGATTATTTCTATAGGCATCACGTCCGAAACAAGTAGACCGATAGTTTCTGCATCTACTACTATTACTCCACACGTCGACCGCTATCCAGCCTGCATCTAGTGTATTAAGTCCATAAGAATAGAGTAACGCCTTAAGCTACATCACATGATCTAGAGGGATAATCTCAAACCAATGATAAAACCCCCATCTTTTTACCCTTGATGGCAACTACTTGATGTGTGACTTGCTGCCCCTACTGTCACTGGGAAAGCTCACCACATGGCAGAACCCAAAACCAAGCACTTCTCCCATTGCAAGAATCATAGATCTAGTTGGCCAAACAAAATCCAAGACTCGGAGAGACTTACAAGGATATCAAATCATGCATATAAGAAATCAGCAAAGACTCAAATATATATCATAGATAATCTGATCACAAGTCCACAATTCATCGGATCTCGACAAACACACCGCCCAAGAAGATTACATCGGATAGATCTCCATGAAGGTCATGGAGAACTTTGTATTGAAGATCGAAGAGATAGAAGAAGCCATCTAGCTACTAACTACGGACCCGTAGGTCTGAAGTGAACTACTCACGAGTCATTGGAGGGGCGATGATGATGATGAAGAAGCCCTCCAACTCCAAAGTCCCCTCCGGCAGGGTGCCGGGAAGGGTCTCTAGATGAGATCTCGCGGAAACGGAAGCTTGCGGCGGCGGAAAAGTATTTTTGAGGCTCCCTTGATTTTTTTGCTGAATATTTGGGAATTTATAGGCCAAAGACCTAGGTCAGGGGCGGCCAGGGAGGCCAGAAGCCTACCCACCGCCACCTCCCCCTGGTGGCGGAGTGGGGGCTTGTGGGCTCCCTGCAGCCCACTTGGCTTGGCCCAAAAGCCCCCTGGTCTTCTTCCGTTCGGGAAAAAATCATTTCGGGGTTTTTCTTCCGTTTGGACTCCGTTCCAAAATCAGATCAGAAAAGAGTCAAAAACACGGAAAAATCAGGAACTCGCACTTGGCACTAAATTAATAAGTTAGTCCCAAAAATATATAAAAAGGTACATACAACATACAAAGAAGTCAAGATAACATTGTGAAACCATCAAAAATTATAGATACGTTTGAGATGTATCAGCGCCCCCCTGACCTAGATCCTTCACCTATATATTCCCTAAAATATAGAAAAAAAATCAAGGGATCCATGAAAATACTTTTCCACCGCCGCAAGCTTCCGTTTCCGCGAGATCTCATCTGGAGACCCTTCCCGGTGCCCTGCCGGAGGGGACTTTGGAGTTGGAGGGCTTCTACATCAACATCATCGCCCCTCCAATGACTCGTGAGTAGTTCACTTTAGACCTACGGGTCCGTAGTTAGTAGCTAGATGGCTTCTTCTCTCTCTTGGATCCTCATACAAAGTTCTCCATGATCTTCATGGATATCTATCCGATGTAATCCTGTTTGGTGGTGTGTTTGTCGAGATCCGATGAATTGTGGATTTGTGATCAGATTATCTATGATATATATTTGAGTCTTTGCTGATTTATTATATGCATGATTAGATATCCTTGTAAGTCTCTCCGAGTCTTGGGTTTTGTTTGGCCAACTAGATCTATGATTCTTGCAAAGGGAGAAGGGCTTGGTTTTGGGTTCTTACCGTGTGGTGACCTTTCCCAGTGAAAGTAGGGGCAGCAAGGCACACATCGTGTAGTTGCCATCAAGGGTAACAAGGTGGGCTTTGTCGTAGATATGAGATTGTCCATCTACATCATGTCATGCTGCTTAAGGCGTTACTCTGTTCTTTTGGACTTAATACACTAGATGCATGCTGGATAGCGGTCGACGTGTGGAGTAATAGTAGTAGATGCAGAAAGTATCGGTCTACTTGTTTTGGATGTGATGCCTATAGATATAATCATTGCCATAGATGACGTCACGACTTTGCGCGGTTCTATCAATTGCTCGACAGTAATTTGTTTACCCACCGTCTACTTGCTTTCATGAGAGAAGCCACTAGTAAACACTACGGCCCCCGGGTCTATTCACACCTATCATTGCCACTTTCGCTTTTACTTTGCTTTCTTACTTTGTTGCTTTCAGTTCTCACTTGGCGAACAATATATGAGGGATTGACAACCCCTTCATAGCGTTGGGAGCAAGATTTTTGTGTTTGTGCAGGCACTTGTGATACTCCTTCACTGGACCGATACCTTGGTTCTCAAACTGAGGGAAATACTTACCACCGCTGTGCTACATCACCCTTTCCGCTTCGAGGGAACACCAACGCAAGGCTCCAAAGCCACGGGGGAAATCCTTTGCATATTTGCCTAGGAAGTCCCTTAAGGCATAGCCGTAGCAGAAGGATTCCTTGTGCCGTCAACACGCCTATTTTTGGCGCCATTGGAAGGTATTTTGTTGCAGTAGCAGGGATAAATTGTAGTCCTTTTGATAAGTAAGAGTGTTGAACCCAATGAGGAGCAGAAGGATTTGACAAGTGGTTTTCAGCAAGGTAAAATCTGCATGCACTGAAATTGTCGGTAACAAGTGATTGTGTGGTGAGATGATTCGTAGCAAGCAACAAGTAACAAAAGTAGCAATGGTGCAACAAAGTGGCCCAATCCCTTTTGTAGCAAGGGACAAGCCTGGACAAACGCTCCCGAGGACACACGGGAATTTCTATCATGCTAGTTTTCATCATCTTCATATGATTCACGTTCGTTACTTTGATAGTTTGATATGTGGGTGGACCAACGCTTGGGTACGACCCTTACTTGGACAAGCATCCCACTTATGATTAACCCCTCTCGCAAGCATCCGCAACTACGAAAGAAGAATTAAGACAAAGTCTAACCATAGCATTAAACTAGTGGATCCAAATCAGCCACTTACGAAGCAACGCATAAACTAGGCTTTATGCTTCTGTCACTCTATCAACCCATCATCTATTTACTACTTCCCAATGCCTTCCTCTAGGCCCAAATAATGGTGAAGTGTTATGTAGTCGTCGTTCACATAACACCACTAGAGGAAAAACAACATACAACATATCAAATTACCGAACGAATACCAAATTCCCATGGCTACTATTAACATGACTTATCCCATGTCCTCAGGAACAAAATTAACTACTCACAAAGCATAATAATATTCATGACCGAGAGGTAATGAGTAGCATCAAGGATCTGAACATAAACTCTTCCACCAAGTAATCCAACTAGCATCAACTACAAAGAGTAATCAACACTACTAGCAACCATACAAGTACCAATCGGAGTCGCGAGACGGAGATTGGTTACAAGTGATGAACTAGGGTTTGGAGTTGAGATGGTGCTGATGAAGATGTTGATGGTGACGAGTCCTCTCCGATGAGAGGAGTGTTGGTGATGACGATGGCGACGATTTCCCTCTCTCGGAGGGAAGTTTCCCTGGCAGGATCGTCCTGCCGGAGCTCTAGATTGGTTCTGCTCAAGTTCCGCCTCGTGGCGGTGGCGAAACCACGAAAAGCTCCTCCCTGATTTTTTTCCACACAAAACCCTTCATATAGCTAAAGAGGGGGGCAAGTGGGCCAGCAGGTTGCCCACAAGCCCTCATGGCGCGGCCTGGGGTGGTGGCCGCGCCGTACAGGCTTGTGGCCAACCCCTGGCGCCCCTCTGGCGCTTTTTCGGCCCAGTATTTTTTATAAATCCTGAAAAAAATCCTCGTTGATTTTTACGGTGTTTGGAGTTGCGCAGAATAGGTATCTCAACTTTGCTCCACTTTCAGGCCAGAATTCCAGTTGCCGGCATTCTCCCTCTTCATGTAAACCTTTCAAAATAAGAGAGAAAAGGCATAAGAATTGTACCGTGAAGTGAAGTAACAGCCCAAGAAGGGATAAATATGAACATGAAAACATGATGCAAAATGGACGTATCACTCATGACCGACTATCTGAGAGGCCGATTGGACATGTGTGAGGTGGTGCGACCTCTCGGTTCCTTCTTCATCATGGGGCGTGGTGGGGGTGATGCGTGGGTTTCCTCATTTGAAGTCTTCCTTTCACTCCTCTTCTGCCACCTCATGCCCTCCCCGAAGCTTGCGGTCGGTCGGTGGTGGCCTACCGGCGGCGGCGACGGTGGGGGATGGATGCCAAACCCTAATCACGATGGATGCCTTGGTGGGTCGGTCGAGCTAGGCATCTTGTGTTTCGGGTGAGGATAACGGGAAAGGCCCTGGTACGAATGTGGGCTCTCTCTTGTGGGATGCATTTCCCCTACTTCCTTTGAGGCGGGATGGGCCCGTGTCGATTTCCCCTACTCGGTATCTCATTCCTCCCCCATCTCAGCCAGTTGTCCCAACCTCCACTTGACATATAAGGCTACCCAAGGGGTGCCTCGACCCACTTCTAGGCTTTCAGGTTGCTAGTCGTGACGTGCGTCGCTACCGTCACCCCATTCCCCATCTCCTCATATCTGAACCTCCCCTCTCCACCTCCTCTCCTTCTTGGATGCGGTCACGAGGGAAAAATCTAGTTTTTCTTCCAGCGAGGAGGCGTACGGCTACAAGCATAGCTAGTAGGGCTCCTCCAATGCTACCTCTAACCTTGAGTATGAGGCCATGCTCACGGCAAAACTGGAGGCGGAGCGCGTCGCTTGCGTCCTAGTTTTGCATCAGTGTGAGGACTGGGTGTAGGGTCCAAAGTGGCTTCAAAGGGAGGAGCGCGAGATTGAGGCGGTCGTGCTCGCGGCAGAGGCTGTGGTGCCTGCTCCGGCGTCGCCCTCGTCCAATCTCGCCTGGGCTAGGGGGCTCTGCCTCAGACATGTGGGATCGTGTGGCACCGGACTCGGCTTTGGCTGGATCTAGCCTCCCTACTTGGGGCAAGCGCGGTTAGCCGACACCAACCCGTCCATCTCCTCGCCGCAGCCCCAGGTGCTGGGCTCGGGGGGAGATCCTACGGTAGTGGCGGCCGGGCTTCCCCAGGGTTCGGTGGCCGTCGGTTCCAATGCTCGGGGTACCGTCCGCCCTTCAGCAACAAAGGCCGCAAGTTCTCCCTGACTGACCCTAGTTCGTATTCGATAACAGTCGGTAACGGCATCCTCCCTCCCACACCCACTCTCCCTAGGGGCTTTGTCCCTCCATCCTTCTGTCCGCTCCCCACCCTTACCTGCTTCGCTTTCCACTCCTCTAGGAACTTCCAGTCCAAGTGTGAGTTTCCCCCTTTCTGTATGATCTGTCGAGCGGACGGTCATCTCATTGCTGAGTGCGAGAACCATGTCAAGCCCCCTCTTTCTAGAAATATGTCGTTCTCCTTCCTGGATGCACCTTCTTTTACCTATACGGGGATGTCAACATGAGCACCGTGGCCCCGATGATTCGATGGTCATTTATGTGCTCTCTCTAGATATTTCTGCGGATATACTTCTAGCTCAGCTCAAGGAGTGGGGGCTAGAGGGTGGGTACTGGCAGGTCCAACAGATCTCGGCCTCTGAATTTTTTGTTGCCTTTCCCTCCAAGGAGAGCCTAAAGATGGTTGTGAGGGAGTCCAGGACTAAGAGGTCCTTGAGACACCGGCCTATATCTATGGACCGAGTAGGTGGGCCGCTCTATGACCGTCACTGAGGAACCAAAGATTGTGCTGACACTGTACCCCTGATGGAGACCTTCTGAGCCGTGGCATGCACTAAAAGTCATGATGGTAGATTTGGCAGGGCTAATCCTTGATGTAACCAACATTGTGTAATCCTAGGTAGACCTGGTATCTATATAAACCAAAGGTTTTTAGTCCGTAAGGCAGATTAAGATCATTACACCTAGAGTTTTAGACCGCGTTGTACGATCTCGAGGTTGATCAACTCTGTATTTGATTCTCCACCATCAAAATAAACAAGAGAAAGACGTAGGAATTTACGTCCATCAGGATGGCCTGAACCTTGGTAAATATCGTCTCCCTTGTCTCCTGTTACCCATCGATACTAGATCCATAGTTCGAGACCCCCTACTCGAGATTCGCCAGCTTTGACACAGACATTGGTGCTTTCATTAAGAGTTGTGTTGTGGGATCGCCTAGGGATCGATGGCTCACCTAATCATCAGCGACTACATCTGTAACGGGGGCCTTTTCGTCCCCAGACAAATCTTCGCATTCGCCAGCATCAGTTGCATGCTGATCCGACCAGACACCTTGGCCGCTCGCCCCTGATCACGAGATCCGGTTTGGGAACCTAGAGTTCGTCAATGACTCCAGGGGAATCTTAGTCTGACAAAGCTTTCGACTCCCCTTGAAGATATCTCGACCCTCGATGCCCTCACAATGGGAGTGCTGGATTAGACCCTCAAGGTGACCTGCACCCTGGGTTTGGCCCTAGAGCTTGAACTAGTCGACATATTCGGATTATCTTTGAATGAATATCGTGCTCAAACCCGATGACAGGGAAATTTACGTCCCACCCATCATGCATTTGGTTGCCACCCTCCAGGACCCGGTTGATGGTTCTCCTACCCAACCACTGGAACTTAGGACAGTTTATGTTCGGATCTCCAACAATCCGGATCGCCCCTCTAATGTGGAATCCGAGGTCCGTCCGAACTCGATGCGAAGTGCGATTTAGACTCCATGCAACAATGTCCAGAGAATTCGGATCCCGAACCCAGCGCACCGGACTTCACGTTGGTATTAGACACAACCAACAAAACTAGGGATTCATATCCTGGAGGGATGCAAAAAAGTTCCCCATCGACCTACCAAACTAGACGCTCTCTCATTAATTCGAAGAGGCCTAACATATGGTACCTATTGCACGTCAAGAAACAGCAAGGGGAGGCAGTCCAGCACTTCTAGGATCGATTCCTCCTGGCCAAAAATAAAATACTGGACTGAAGTGGCCGGGAGGTCATAGAAACCTTTCGGCATAACTACCATGATGAAGGAATCTTAAACGCCCTCACCCGACATCACATCAACAGCTTCACCGAGCTATTTACATTGGTATGCAAATATTGCACAATGGAAAGGAGCCGACAGACTCGAGAAATGCCAACAGAGTCAATCTATAGTGAGCAACCCGGAGGATCTTGGAGGAACCGCATATACCAACATCGATCGGCCGAGTATGGGCCAGCCAAGAAAAAGAATAAACCCCTCGAAGGATCTAGAACTGTCCTTGGTGAACTATTGGATAGACCAAGACCCATACACTCTGCATTGCCGAACACTAACTCGACTTATAGCCTTCGAGCTTGCTAGGTCGTTAGGAAGGTAGCAGAAAGCAGAGAGGCTATCCTCGGGATCCCATCCTCCAATAAACGTCTAGCAACACCGTCGGATAACAACACTGAAATATTAACAACCTATGGGATGTTGTACTCAAATAGTCACAGGAATAGAGGTCTTTGAAAACTCGACCAAGTATTCTAGGTGGCAGCGACAAACTCATGGACAAAACACATCCATAACTTTCCGTAAGGGAGACAAGTAGAGAATCTGGTCCAGCCGAACATCTTCCGCTTTGGTCCTGAACACCACTATAGACGGATTTATGCCTCGCAAGGTACTAATAGATGGGGGCAGTGGCTTAAACCTCATTTATAAGGGGGGAATTTGAGGATTTGCCCCGTGTTTCCTTGCACTTTGAGGATTTGCCCTCGTTTTTGTTGTAACTCACGATTTGCCACATCTTTGCGTGCAGTTTGATGATTTGCCCTGAGGAGGGAAGCCCACCGTAAAATGTCTAAAATACCCCTACAATCGAGATGAACTCAGTCCAGCCCCGACCGATCCCCATCTCACCTCTCCCGACCACAATGGCTTGCAACGCATCACACTTCCGGCCGACCAAATCGTGGCAGCGTCAACTTTCTTGCCAAGACGATGGACGGCCGTTCCTCGAGTCAGAAGATATTATGTGGCGTACAGCGCGACGGGTGCCGGGCTGTCGGCGTTGGTGCTCGCAGCAGCCACAACATGCAACCATCGATATGGAGACTGTGTGGCCGACGGAGTGGCGGTTGCCAGCATCGGCAACCGCAGTCGGCAAGACAGTGTTGCGTGCGGCAACCGCAATCGGTTTGGCTGGCGTACTTCTTGTTGTTGAGGCGCCGAGTAGGCCGTCATGTACCACCGTGCTGGACTTTGCTCCACGAGGCTGACGGTGGCCATGCAGCAGGTAGCCAAGGAGTGAGATGCCTACCTCAGAGAGCTTATGACTCTACAACTACAAGTGTTGCGCCTCGCCCGAGCATCTCGCCCATGGACGAAAGCCCGAGCCCCTCGAGCACATGCCGTTGTACAGGATGGAGGTGGTGGTGATGAAAGTATCCGCTCGTGGGCAGCGGAGCATGTGCAGAGGGTATATTGGTCATCTATTTTCTAGTGTAATCTCAAACCGGGCATAAAGGGCAAATCATCATGTTTTTGGAAAAGCACTGGCAAATCATAAGTTACAACAAAAACGAGGGCAAATCCTCAAAGTGCAAGCAAAGGTGGGGCAAATCCTCAAATTCCCCTTTATAAGGATACTTTGGATAAAATGCAGTTCGACGGATCACACGTTCAACAAAGCCACACAACCTTTTGAGGGATTATCCCCGGAAGAGAGACGCGATGCACGAGATGAGTTTCTCTCGACATGGTATTTGGCACTCGTGATAACTAAAAGTCCAAAGAATTTGTCTTCCATATTCTGACCTTTTGTAGAGGTTATCACACTCTGCTAGGGCATGATGCCTTCACAAGATTTCAGGCCATACCACATTAGGGGTACATGAAGCTTAAGATGCGAGGGCCGAATGGGGCCATCACACTTTCAAGTGACCGGATAGAGTTCTTCAGGCTGAAAACAAAACTGCATCGCTTGCCCTAGAGGCACTATCTGAAGCTCTCATGGCGAAAGAATTAACCGCACTCCAGTCGACGGTAGATAAGGATGATGCAATCCTCAGTAAGAGGTGTAAACCACATCCTTCAAACCAGTAGATGAAATAGTCAAATTTCAGGTACATCCAGTGAACCCCAACAAAACAACGTCCATTGGAGCCCAGCTGGAACCTCCGATCGATGAACTTTGTGCACATTTTTGTGCGAAAACTTGGACATATTCGTCTGGCACACCTCAGATATGCCAAGGATCCCATGAAGACTGGACGAGCATAGCATGAACATAATTGCACGCTCCAAACCAGTCAAACAAGCATTACGCATATTCTCCGAACCCAAGGGCCAAACCATGGGTACCAAACTAGCAAAATTACTTGAAGTCGGATTCATCCGAGATATCAAACGCCCCAAGTGGTTAGCAAATTTAGTCATGGTGCCAAACAACGACAAATCTTGGCGGTTGTGTGTCCATTTCAAAGACCTAGACAAAGCCTTCCCTAAGGATCCCTTTCCATTACCTCGCATAGACCAGATCATTGACGCCATCGCCACACACATTTCACTGTGCTTCCTTGATGCTTACTCCAGATACCATCAAATCAAAATGAAGGAATCCAACCAATCTGCTACCACATTCATCACTCCCTCTGGTCCATTCTACTTTAATACAATGCCCTTCGGGTTAAACATATAGGTGCCACAGATCAACGCATTATATAGATGTGCCTAGAAAAGTAAATTGGCAAAACAGTCGAGGCATACGTGGACGACGTGGTCATTAAAACCAAACACGTCAGCTAGCTGGTGGAGGACTTTTGACAAACCTTCGATAATCTGCGGGAGTATGAAATACGGTTCAATCCGGAAAAATGTGTATTCGGAATTCCCGTGGGTAAACTGCTTGGATTCATCATCTCCAATAGAGGAATAGAGGTCAACCTGGCTAAAATCCGAGCTCTATCCTAACTAGCATTCCCGACAGAGTTTAAGCACGTGCAAAAACCGGCAGGTTGTATGGTGTCTTTAAGCCACTTCATTTCTCGCCTTGGCGAAAAAGCACTGCTCTCCACACACTACTCAAACGGACCAACAACTTTGAGAGGACCGATGAGGCAACAACCGCACTCGAAGAAATTAAAACATTGTTAGCGAGTAACCCCATACTAGTAGCACCTGCTACAGGTGAACTAATGTTGTTGTACATATCGGCCACCAATCAAGTGGTCAGCGCTATTCTCGTTGTTGAACGAGAGGCTGAAGGCCACTTTCTGCGGGTGCTTAAGCCGGTCTACTACGTGTCTCAAGTACTCACCCCATGAAAATCTCAGTATCCGTAGTACCTAATCTCAGTATCTCGCAACCTCCGACACTATTTTCAAGAGTGTTCAGTCACGATAGCATCCGAAGTACCCCTAAATGATATAATCAACAAGAGGGACGCCACAGGCCACATAGCCAAATGTACCGTTGAGCTCCTACCTTTTTAAATTGTGTACAAGCCACGCCGAGCTATTAAATCTCAGGTATTGGCTGATTTTCTCGCTGAATGGACGGAGGCCGAGCTCCCTAAAGAGTATAGTACATACTCCCATTAGGGTATGTACTTCGCCAGCTCCAAGACACTTGTCAGACTAGGGGTTGGAGTCATACTCACACCCCCCACTGGCGACAACATTTGATATTTGCTATAGATCATGTACACCGATTCCATCAATGCGGCAAAATACGAGGCCCTGTTGCATGGACTTCAGATGGCAATTTCAATGGCCGTAAAACGGCTCGAGGTAGGAGGAGACTCAAACCTTGTCATCTCCGAAATCAAAGGTGAATTTGATGTTGGAAATATGCCCTAGATACAATGATAAATAGTTAATATTATATTTCCTTTTTTAAAGATAATCGTTTATTATCCATGCTATAATTGTATTGAATGAAAACATAGATACAGGTGTGGATAAGTAGACACAACAATGTCCATAGCAAGCCTCTAGTTGGCTAGCCAGTTGATCAAGGATAGTCAAGGTTTTCTGACTATGTGCAAAGTGTTGTTGCTTGATAACTGGATCACATCATTAGGGGAATCATGTGATGGACTAGACCCAAACTATGAACGTAGCATATTGATTGTGTCGTTTTATTGCTATTGTTTTCTGCGTATCAAGTATTTGTTCCTATGACCATGAGATCATATAACCCACTGGCACCGGAGGGATACCTTGTGTGTATCAGATGTCACAACATAACTGGGTGACTATAAAAGTGCTCTACAGGTATCTCCGAAGGTGTCCGTTGGGTTAGTATGGATCAAGACTGGGATTTGTCACTCCGTGTGACGGAGAGGTATCTGGGGGCCCACTCGGTAATACAACATCACACATAAGCCTTGCAAGCAATGTGACTAAGTGTAATTCATGGGATCTTGTATTACGGAATGAGAAAAGATACTTGCCGGTAACGAGATTGAAATAGGTATGCGGCTATCGACGATCGAATCTCGGGCAAGTGACATACCGAAGGACAAAGGGAATGACATACGGGATTGCCTGAATCCTTGACACTGAGGTTCAACCGGTAAGTTATTCGGAGAATATGTAGGATCCAATATGGGCATACAGGTCCCACTATTGGATATTGACCGAGGAGTACCTCGGAGCATGTGTGCATATGTCTCGAACCCGCAGGGTCTGCACACTTAAGGTTCGGCGATGTTTTAGTATAGTTGAGTTATATGTGCGGTTACAGAATGTTGTTCGGAGTCCCGGATGAGATCACGAACGTCACGAGGGTTTCCGGAATGGTCCGGAGATGAAGATTGATATATAGGATGACCTCATTTGATTGCCGGAAGGTTTTCGGGCATTACCAGGAATGTACCGGGAGTGACGAATGGGTTCTGGATGTTCACCGGGAGGGGGCTAACCCACCCGGGGAAGCCCATAGACCCTAGGGGTGGCGCACCAGCCCTTGGTGGGCTGGTGGGACAGCCCAATAAGGCCTATGCGCAAGCGATAAGAAAATCAAAGAGAAAAGAAAAAAAGAGAGGTGGGAAGGAAGGGAAGGACTCCACCTTCCAATCCTAGTTGGGAAGGAAGGGACAACTTTTGCCACGGCAGTCCGACCACAAACACCACGGTTTTTCCTCTAGATCGTAGTTCTGCGGAGCTCGGGCGGAGCCCTGCAGGAGTAAATCCTTCACCACCACCGGAGCGCCGTCACGCTCCCGGAGAATTCATCTACTTCTCCGTCTTGCTTGCTGGATCAAGAAGGCCGAGATCATCGTTGAGCTGTACGTGTGGTGAATGCGGAGGTGCCGTCCGTTCGGCACTAGATCGGAGCGGATCGTGGGACGGTTCGCAGGGCGGATCGAGGGACGTGAGGACGTTCCACTACATCAACCGCGTTTCTTAACGCTTCCTGTTGTGCGATCTACAAGGGTACGTAGATCCAAATCTCCTCTCGTAGATGGACATCACCATGATAGGTCTTCATGCGCGCAGGAATTTTTTTGTTTCCCATGCGACGTTCCCCAACAGTGGTATCAGAGCTAGGTTCATGCGTAGATGTAATATCGAGTAGAACACAAAGGTTTCTGTGGACGGTGATGTTCGATTTCCTGCCCTCCTTAGTCTTTTCTTGATTCGGCGATATTGTTGGATTGAAGCGGCCCGGACCGACATTATGCGTACACTTATGAAATACTGGTTTCATCGCTTGACATGCAACCTCGTTGCATAAATATGACTGGCGGGTGTCGATTTCTTCAACTTTAGTTGAATTGGTTTTGACCAAGGCGGTCCTTGGAGAGGTTAGATAGCAATTTGCACATCTCCGTTCTGGTTTTTGCGTAAGTAAGATGCGATCTACTAGATACCCGTAGCAACCACGTAAAACATGCAACAACAATTAGAGGACGTCTAACTTGTCTTTGCAGGGTATGCTTGTGATATGATATGGCCAATGACGTGATGTGATATATTGGATGTATGAGATGATCATGTTGTAATAGTTAATATCGACTTGCACGTCGATGGTACGGCAACTGGCAGGAGCCATAGGGTTGTCTTTAATCTAACATTTGTGCTTGCAGATGCGTTTACTATATTGCTAGGACATAGCTTTAGTAGTAATAGCATGAGTAGCACGACAACCCCAATGGCAACACGTTGATTGAGATCATGATGATGGAGATCATGGTGTGGCGCTGGTGACAAGAAGATCGTGCCGGTGTTTTGGTGATGGAGATCAAGAAGCACATGATGATGGTCATATCGTGTCACTTAAGAATTGCATGTGATGTTAATCCTTTTATGCACCTTATTTTTCTTAGAACGACGGTAGCATTATGAGGTGATCCCTCACTAAAATTTCAAGACGAAATTGTGTTCTCCCCGATTGTGCACCGTTGCTACAGTTCGACAGTTCGAGACACCACGTGATGATCGGGTGTGATAAACTCAATGTTCACATACAACAGGTGCAAAACAGTTGCACACGCAGAACACTCGGGTTAAGCTTACCACCGAAAGGTATGGCCTCAGAACACATGAGACCGAAAGGTCGATCATGAATCATATAGTTGATATAACTAGCATAGGTATGCTTACCACCGGAACTATCCTCAACTCACGTGATGATCGGACTTGAGCTGTACTTAACTAGCTCTCGTAGTAGTGCCTGGGTATTCCATACGGGTTCTGTTGCTCATATTTGCAACTCAAAATAGGAACTGCAAAATAAGCGAAGGCTGGCAAAGGATGAAGTGACGATGCGCGTGGGAAATGGTTCCAAGGTTGATGCAATCATCGTCGGCACAATTTCACTTGAGTTACCATCAGGATTAGTTATGAACTTAAATAAATGTTATTTAGTGCCTGTGTTAAGCATGAACATTATATCTGGATCTTGTTTATTGCGATACGGTTACTCGTTTAAGTCAATGAATAATGGTTGTTCTATTTCTATGAGTAATATCTTTTATGGTCATGCACCCGATGTGAGAGGATTGTTCATATTGAATCTTGATAGTGATAATACACATATACATAACATTGAGACCAAAAGAGTTACAGTTAACAATGATAGCGCCATGTTTTTATGGCACTGCCGCTTAGGTCATATTGGTGTAAAGCGCATGAAGAAACTCCATACTGATGGACGTTTGGAGTCACTTGACTTTGATTCACTTGACACGTGCGAACCATGCCTCATGGGCAAGATGACTAAGACTCCGTTCTCCGTAACAATGGAGCGTGCAAGTGACTTATTGGAAATCATACATATCGATGTGTGTGGTCCGATGAGTGTGGAGGCACGCGGCGTATATCGTTATTTTCTCACCTTCACTGACGATTTGAGTAGATATGGTTATGTCTACTTGATGAACCACAAGTCTGAGACGTTTGAAAAGTTCAAACAATTTCAGAGTGAAGTCAAAAATCATCGTAACAAAAAGATCAAGTTCCTACGGTCTGTTCGTGGGCTGAATATCTGAGTTTCAAGTTTGGTGCTCACTTAAGACAATGTGGAATTGTCCACAGTTGACACCGCCTGGAACACCATAGCGTAATGGTGTGTCCGAACATCGTAATCGTACTTTATTAGAGATGGTGCGATCTATGATGTCTCTTACTGATTTTCCGTTATCGTTTTGGGGTTATGCATTAGAAACACCTGCATTCACTTTAAATAGGGCACCATCAAAATCCATTGAGATGACGCCATACGAACTGTGGTATGGCAAAAGACCAAAGTTGTTGTTTCTTAAAGTTTGGGGATGTGATGCTTACGTCAAAAAGCTTCAGCGTGAAAAGCCCGAACCCAAAGCGGAAAAGTGCGTCTTCATAGGTTACCCAAAGGAGACAGTTGGGTATACCTTCTATCTCAAATCCGAGGGCAAAGTGTTTGTTGCTAAAAACGAAGCTTTTTTTGAGAAGTAGTTTCTGTCGAAAGAATTGAGTGGGAGGAAGATAGAACTTTGATACGTCTCCGTCGTATCTACTTTTCCGAACTCTTTTGCCCTTGTTTTGGACTCTAATTTGCATTATTTGAATGGAACTAACCCGGACTAACGTTGTTTTCAGCAGAATTGCCATGGTGTTGTTTTTGTGTAGAAATAAAAGTTCTCGGAATGACCTGAAAATTTACGGAGAATTTTTCTGGAATTAATGAAAAATACCTGCGCAAAGATCCACCGGAGGAGGTGAGCCAGTGGGCCACAAGCCCATGGGCCGCGGCCACCCCCCTCGTCGCGCCATGAGGGCTTGTGGGGCCCACGAGGCTCCACCGCCTCCAAACTTAGTTCTATATATTCCGTTTCTCCCAAAAAAATCAGGGAGAAGGATTCATTGCGTTTTACGATACGGAGGCGCCGCCACCTCCTGTTCTTCATCTGGAGGACAGATCTGGAGTCCGTTCTAGGCTCCGGAGAGGGGAAATCGTCACCATCATCATCATCAACCTTCCTCCAGCGACAATTCCATGATGCTCTTCACCGTCCGTGAGTAATCTCATCGTAGGCTTGCTGGATGGTGATGAGTTGGATGAGATCTATCATGTAATCGAGTTAGTTTTGACGGGGATTGATCCCTAGTATCCACTATGTTCTGAGACTGATGCTGCTACTACTTTGCCATTCTTAATGCTTGTCACTAGGGCCCGAGTGCCATGATTTCAGATCTGGACCTATTATGTTGTCGCCAATATATGTGTGTTTTAGATCCTATCTTGCAAGTTGTAGTCACTGATACGTCTCCAACGTATCTATAATTTTTGATGGTTTCATGCTATTATGTTGTCAAACTTTGGATGTTTTGTATGCCTTTTATATATTTTTTGGGACTAACTTATTATCTCAGTGCCAAGTGCCAGTTCCTGTTTTTCCATGCTTTTGACCCCTTTCAGAGGAAATTTTGAAACGGAGTCCAAACGGAAGAAAATCCCTGAATTTTTTCTTGAACGGAAGAAGATTGGAGAACTTGGGAGCCAAGCCAGAGGAGCCCCAGGGGCCCACAAGTCCCCACCCCGCGGCCAGGGGGCGCGCGCCATCCAGGCTTGTGGGCCCCGTGGAGGTCC
This sequence comes from Hordeum vulgare subsp. vulgare, assembly GCF_904849725.1. Lineage (NCBI taxonomy): Eukaryota > Viridiplantae > Streptophyta > Magnoliopsida > Poales > Poaceae > Hordeum > Hordeum vulgare. The sequence goes on along the minus strand of NC_058519.1, from coordinate 208,492,813 downwards.
CCTGACCTAGGTCTTTCGCCTATATAATCCCATAAATTCCAGAAAAAATCAGGAGATCATCGCAATCACTTTTCTGCCGCCGCAAGCTTCTGTCTCCGCAAGATCCCATCTGGGGCACGTCTTGGTGCCCTGCCGGAGGGGGATTCGGATATGGAGGGCTTCTCCATCAACACCATGACCTCTCCGATGATGCGTGAGTAGTTCACCATAGACCTACGGGTCCATAGCTAGTAACTAGATGGCTTCTTCTCTCTCTTGGATCTTCAATACAAAGTTCTCCATGATCTTCATGGAGATCTATCTGATGTAATCTTCCTTTCGGTGTGTTTGTCGAGATCCGATGAATTGTGGATTTATGATCAGACTATTTATGAATCTTATTTGAGTTTCTTCTGACCTCTCTTATGCATGATTTCATATCCTTGTAATTCTCTTCGAGTTGTGGGTTTTGTCTGGCCAACTAGATCTATGATTCTTGCAATGGGAGAAGTGCTTGGTTTGGGTTCATACCGTGCGGTGACCTCACCCAGTGACAGAAGGGGTAGCAAGGCACGCATCGTGTTGTTGCCATCAAGGGTAAAAATATGGGGTTTTCGTCACGGGTTTGAGATTATCCCTCTACATCATGTCATCTTGTTTAAAGCGTTACTCTGTTCGTCATGAACTCAATACACTAGATGCATGCTGGATAGCGGTCGATGTGTGGAGTAATAGTAGTAGATGCAGAAAGTATCGGTCTACTTGTCTCGGATGTGATGCCTATATGCATGATCATTGCCTTAGATATCGTCATGACTTTGCGCGGTTCTATCAATTGCTCGACAGTAATTTGTTCACCCACCGTAATACTTGCTATTTTGAGAGAAGCATCTAGTGAACACTATGGCCCCCAGGGTCTACTCCACACCATATTTTCAGCCTTACACTTTTTACTTCGTTGCACTTTCCGCCTTCAGATCTCACTTTGCAAACAATCTTGAAGGGGTTGACAACCCCTTTGAAGCATTGGGTGCAAGCTTGTTTGTGTTTGCGCGGGTACTCTGGACTTGACGAGACCCTCCTTTTGGATCGATACCTTGGTTCTCAAACTAAGGGAAATACTTACTGCTCCTGTGGTGCATCACCCTTTCCTCTTCAAGGGAAGAACCAACGCAAGCCCAGCCTCTGTCAACGTGTCAACTTCTAGCGCTGTTGTTTGTGGGATAGCAGAAGAATTTCTGGCGCCGTTATGACGCCCTCGGTTTAATCGTATGCTAATCATACACGCAAATGCATACAATCAAACCCAAGGGCTCACGGGAAGATATCACAATACAACTCTAGACACAAATAAAACAATATCAGCTTCATATTACAAGCTAAGGGCCTCGAGGGCTAGAATACGAAAGCTCGATAAACACACGGGTCAACGGAAGCAACAATATCTGAGTAGAGACATAAAACATGGGGTGCCTTAGAGAAGGCTAGCACAAAAGATACAACGATCAAACGAGGCGAGGCCTCCTGCCTGGGAACCTCCTAACTACTCCTGATCATCAACGACCTCCACATAGTAGTAGGCATCGTCGGGGTACCAGTCGTCGTTGGCAGGGACCTCCATCTCCTGGGCTCCATCATCTGGTCGCAGCAAATGGATCAAGGGGACAAGGGAGGAGCAAAGCAGCGGTGAGTACTCATCCAAAGTACTCGCAAGTCTTACATCAGATCTATTCTAAGTATGCATCAGTACCAAAGAAGGGGGGGTTATATGTGGACTGACTACAGCAATGCGAGAATAGAGAGAGAAGGCCTAGTCCTATCGAAGACTAGCATCTTTAGGGTCTTGCAGCAATAGACGAGAGTAGAACAGGGGTAAAACATTAATAGTCATATTGTTGCAGCAATATTAAAGTGAGGTCATGCCTAAAGATCCTCCCTCGACTCCCTGCGAGGAAGCAATATTAAAGTGAGCCCATGATCCAGTTAAGTAACAATTGTAGTTGTATAAGATCGGGGCACAACTCCAAGTCGTCCTGTAACCGTGGACACGGCTATCCGAATAGTCAATTTTCATCCCTGCAGGGGTGCGCCACATGTCCCGTCACGCTCGATAACACTCTGGCCGGACATACTTTTCTGGGTCTTGCCCGGCATCGGAATATCGACACGTCGCAGCCCCACCTAAGACTAATCAGAGAGGTCAGCCCGTCGGTCTAAAACGCTAAGCGCAAAGGGTTCATGGGCCCAGTTCCCCTCCGCGCTCCTGCACGAGGCGAGGGCAGCCGACGTCAGTCCTAGCATCCCTTAATCACAAGCACAATGCATCTCAGGACCACTCGGGCGCGCGCCACTACGATTGCTGACATCTGAAAAGCTTCGGCTGATACCGCGACGCCGAGTAGCCATAATTCTTCCCGCGTAGCCGGTTAGTGCGAAAAGGTCTCCGACCAACCCAGATAAAATACCCAAATCCATTAACATTTTAATTAGGCCAACAACGCAGTCTCACGGGAATCCACCCGTCTTACAACTAATCACCAAAGATCCCAGTAACATGGTCGAGTAACTGTGTGGTTGTAACATCAGGGGGAATCCGAGGTATCACCCTCGTTGGATTCTGAATGATGTACCCGTCAAGGTGGGCTTAGAGGAATCACCCTCGGGGGTCCCACACTTGAGGGGTTGCACGACAGAGGCGTCGTCGGGAATGGTGAAAGAGGAATCACCCTCGATCACCACGACCGACTAGCTATACTACAGTGATATCATCAGGAGTACTTAGCGAGGTGTCACCCTCGGTACCCGATAGTATCTCTGTAGCGTCGTACAACGAAGGGGGTGTACATGCTGTGTCGGGTCTGGCTCGTCGATCAGGGATCGAGATTTGAAAACAAGCGGGGCAACTGAACTACGGGGGCAGAGGGGATGACTACTCCACCTATACTAAGCAGATTAAAGGTACATGACTGAAAGTAGTAGTTCATCAAAAATAGGCTATGCATCAGATATAGGAGCTAACTACAACAGTATCAAAATACTAATGCAAGTAGTAGGAAGAAAGACATAGGCGATATAGAAATGATCAAGGGGGGTTTGCTTGCCTTGCTGCTCTGCGGCAAAGGACTGATCGGCAGGGTCGTAGATGTACCCAGCAGTAGCGTCAGTCTCGGGGTCTACCGGTAAGAAGAGGGGGAAGAAACAATAAATAATAGCAACGGTGCAACACAAAGCATGACATGGCAAGATGCAGGCTAGACATGACCTAACGCAGCAACATCCGTCATAGACGGGTCGGAAGAATATCTGATGATATTTTCCGGGTCTCGGGCTACTACCGGTCAGACTGGAAATGATGGAAATCTTCCCTGTTTGCTATGCTAGGGACGCGTGACAGACGAATGGACCGTGTATCCGGGTTCATCTCGTTCTGCTGATCAACTTTCATGTTGAAAATATTTTGATGTGACTTACGGATTATTTAATATTAATTTTTAAAGTTTTATTCAATAATTCAGAATTAAAAACAGATTTAAATAATTTAATAAAAAACTATTATGACATCAGCATGATGTCATGATGACATCAACAGTTGACTGGTCAACTGACTAGCGGGTCCCGAACGTCATTAGCACAAGTTTTAATTATAATTAAATATTGATTAATCAGATTAATTTAATGGGGGACCCACGTGTCATACGCTAATCATTCTAATTATCCAATTAATTAATTAATTAACTGATATATCTATTTATTTATTTAATAAAAACATTATATTTATATTTATATTTTAATTTCACTTTTCTTTAAAAGCGGTGTGGGGCCTCTGTGTCATAGACAGCGGGGTGAGTTGGCCCCACCGGTAAGTGGCTTTAGGCCAAATACTCGTTTATATTCACAAATACATAATCATGCAAATATCGTATTCCTCCAAATACCTATATACGCAAATACATACATCGCATATCATACATACATACATACATACGCAACTAATACACATTTTATTTTATTTTCTTCTAACTCTCATCTCTCACAACTCTCTCTGTTCACAAACAACAAAGAGTCTTTGTTAACTTTCTCAACATAGAAGAGAGCCAACTTCATCTCATCCTACCGGAGTCAAACTTCGACGGATCGGAGCCCCATTTGCCGGAACGGAACCGGGGCGGCGAGGAGAACAAGATGGTGGGAGGAGCCCGAGGAGGGGCTCACCGATGTTGATGAGACGGCCCGGTGGAGCCGGAGTTCATGGGAAGGAGGAGGTGACGGCGGTGATGGCACGGTTCCGGTGGTGACGGTGATGGTGAGGACGGTGGTGACGGCGGTGACGGTCGTTGGAGAGGGCCTCCCGGAGTCGTGGCCGGAGAGGTGAGCCCTCCGGTGAAGAAGGGGCCGGCCGGATCCGGCGAGGTGGAGGTCCTCCTTGCTCAGTCCCTCCTAGACCGAACGGAAGGAAGGCCGACAGGGGGTTGGGGCCGGCCGGCGGGGTGGGGGCGCCGGAGCTTGGCCGGCCGAGGAAAGGTGGGGGGCTCGGTGGGGGGGGTGAGGCGAGGTGAGGAGGAGGGGGCCGGGAGGGTGTGGTGGCTCGCCGGCGAGGGTGGATCGGGGAGGGTGTTCGGCTTCTAGAGAGGAGAAAGGAACGAGAGGAGGAGGCTCGTGGGGGGAACTGTCGATGGGTTGTGGCGAGGGAGAGCTCTCGCGGGGGGGGGGGGGGGGGGGCGAGAGGATTTTGGGTCCCGGGCGAGCGATTGGGGACACGTGGGGAGGGGGCGCTGGGGGAGGGCCCCCCTCGAGGGGATAAGGGCGGCGGCGGCGCTGGGAAACGGAGGAGTAGCGAGGGGGCAGCGCTAGGGTTGCTCACTAGCGAGGGTGGCCTGGCTGGCTAGGCCTCTAGGCCTAGTTGGGCCACGGGGTGGGGGGTTTCTTTTTCTCTTTTTTTTTCTTTTTCTTTTTCTATTATTTCTAATTCTTTGTAGCACCTAATTTTATTTACTATCTTTTATAATTTATTCTATATACTTTTACTTCTTTCTTTTATTTATTTCTTTTACATTTACTATATTTCTCTTTACTTATTTTGTTTACGGCTCCACCTCTAAATATATTGGGCTTATCAAATATTCCAAAAGTGCTCGATTCATTTTTATACTCAGCTAGGGAATTTTTATTACTCCCCTGACATTTGCATTTCATCAACTGAATTCTTCCCTCGTTTGACTTCATCTTAAAGCATCGAATTTTGATTCGGTTTCAACAAACACGAGATCGTTGATATCATTAACGATGATGTGGCATCATTAGCGCTGGATCAATGTCGCTTAGTTACAATCATTATTGTAGAAAAAGTCGAGGATGTCACAGCCGTTGCCTGGGAGGAAGATCAAGTCAAGAACTCATCCAAGTATGTGTCGCAAACTCATCTCTTGCATTTACTTTGTTTGCCAGTAGCCTCTCGTTTTCCTCTACCCACTTCACCAATTTGCCTTTTTCGTTCGCCCTTTTGTTCGCCCTTTTTGTCATTTGCTTTTTGTTTGCTTGTGTGCTTGCTTGCTTGCTGAAGTCGCCATGAACGAAAACACCAAACTTTGTGAGTTCTCGAATACTAATAATAATGATTTTAATCGTACTCCGATTGCTCCCGCCACTAGTGCGGAGTCATACGAAATCAATGCCGCTTTGCTGAATCTTGTTATGAAAGAGCAATTCTCTGGCCTTCCTAGTGAAGATGCCGCATCCCATCTCAATATCTTCATTGAGCTTTGCGATATGCAAAAGAAAAAGATGTGGATAATGACGTGATTAAATTGAAGCTTTTTTCCTTTCTTGTTGCGAGATCACGCAAAAACTTGGTTTTCTTCTTTGCCCAAAAATAGTATCGATTCTTGGGATAAGTGCAAAGATGCTTATATATCCAAGTATTTTCCGCCGGGTAAGACCATCTCTCTCCGTAATGATATCATGAATTTCAAGCAACTTGATCATGAACATGTTGCACAAGCTTGTGAGAGAATGAAATTAATGATTAGAAATTGTCCCGCTCATGGCTTGAGTCTTTGGATGATTATCCAAATCTTTTACGCTGGCTTGAATTTCGCTTCTAGAAATATCTTGGACTCTGCCTCAGGTGGAACGTTCATGGAAATCACGTTAGGAGAAGCCACAAAGCTCTTAGACAACATCATGATGAACTACTCTCAGTGGCACACTGAAAGGTCACCTACTAGTAAGAAGGTACACGCTATAGAAGAAATTAACTCGTCGAGTGCTAAGATGGATGAGTTAATGAATTTGGTAGCTAGTAGAAGTGCTCCTTTGGATCCTAATGATATGCCCTTGTCTTCTTTGATTGAGAGTAGTAACGCTAGCTTGGACGTCAATTTTGTTGGTAGGAATAACTTTGGCAACAACAATGCCTTTAGAGGAAACTATGTTCCTAGGCCTTTTCCTAGTAACTCCTCTAATAACTTTGGCAACTCCTACAACAATACTCATGGAAATTACAATAGATTACCCTCTGATCTAGAGAGTAATATCAAAGAGTTCATCAACTCTCAAAAGATTTTCAATGCATCCATAGAGGAAAAACTACTCAAAATTGACGATTTGGCTAAGAGCGTTGATAGGATTTCTTGTGATGTTGATGCTTTGGAAGTTAGATGTGCTCCTCCCAAAATCAACATGGATGAAACTTTGAAAGCTATGTGTGTTTCCATGATTGAGAGCAAAGAAAGAACCGCCCAAATTTGTGCTAGACATGAATGGCTTAAAAATGCGTGTTCTCGTGATGAGAATCACGAAGATTTTAAAGTGCTTGGTGTGACTCCCATTGAATCTTTGTTTTATGGTGTAAAACCTAATGATTATGGGGCTGGATATGAATCCACTTTGGTTGAAAAGTGCCCCAATGATTCGGAGTCCATCTATCTTGATGCTAAAGGCATTAAAAGTGGAGTAGAATACGTTAAAACTTTGAGTAGTAATGAAATTACTACCGTGGAGTTCTAGGAATTCAATTATGATAGTTGCTCCTTGATTGAATGCATTTCTTTGATGCAATCCATGTTAAACTCTCCACACACAAAGCCTTTACCGATCATATCGTCGAAGCTATGATAAAAGCTCTTGAAGAGAAACTTGAATTGGAAGTCTCTATCCCTCGAAAGCTTCATGATGAGTGGGAACCTACCATCAAAATCAAAATAAAAAACAATGAGAGCAAAGCTTTGTGTGATTTGGGTGCTAGTGTTTTTGCGATTCCAAAGTCTTTATGTGATGTTCTGGGTTTTAATGAGATTGAAGAGTGTTCTCTTAATTTGCATCTTGCAGATTCTACTATCAAGAAACCCATGGGAAGGATCAATGATGTTCTTATTATTGAAAATAGGAACTGTGATTTCATTGTGCTTGACATTGATTGCAATCCTACATGCCCTATTATTCTTGGTAGACCTTTCCTAAGGACTATCGGTGCTATCATCGATATGAAGGAAGGGAATATTAGATTTCAATTTCCTTTAAGGAAGGGCATGGAACACTTTCCTAGAGAGAAAATAAGATTGCCTTATGAATCCATGATGAGGGCCACTTACGATTTGAGCACCAAAGACGACGATACGTGATTATATCGCTTCTATGCCTAGCTAAGGGCGTTAAACAATAGCGGTTGTTGGGAGGCAACCCAATGAATTTATCTTTTTCTTTCTCTTTTGTTGCATCCACACTTTCATAATTCTGTTGTGATTTTGTTTTTTGTGTTTCTTTTTGTGTTTGACCCAAGCAAAGCCTTTATGACTAGTCTTGGTAATGGTTGTTTGATCTTGCTGGAAAAAGATGGAAACTTTTCCCTCACGAGATGATTTTTCATTTTTATTCAGAAAGAGATTTTGAGTTGATTCGCTTTGCTACTGATTGATATGCTTTTTTCCTAGGCCGTCGTAATTTTTAAGATTTTTTGTGGTACCAGAAGTATACGAAGTATACAAATTGCTATAGACTGGTCTGTTTTTGACAGATTCTGTTTTTGTTCAGTTGGTTGCTTGTTTTGATGAAACTATGGTTAGTATCGGGGGGGGGGGGTTACTAGCCATGGAAAAGTGAGAATACATTAGCCCATAATCAATATAGATAGAATTCAAGTTGCTACAGTACCAAAAGAAGTGGTAGTTTGTTTTCTTGTACTAATGTTATCACAAGTTTATGTTTAAGTTTTGTGTTGTGAAGTTTTCAAGTTTTGGGTGATGTTCTCATGGAAAAAGAGGTAAGGAGTGGAAAGAGCTCAAGATTGGGGATGCCCAAGGCATCCCAAGCCAAAATTCAAGGACACCAAAAATCCTAAGCTTGGGGATGCCCCGGAAGGCATCCCCTCTTTCGTCTCCAATCCATCGGTAACCTTACTTGGAGCTATATTTTTATTCACCACATGATATGTGTTTTGCTTGGAGTGTCTTGTATCTTAGGAGTGTTTTATTTTTGTTGTGTCACAATCATCCTTTCTGAAGACCTTTTTGAGAGAGAGAGACATGTGCTCATCGTGATTTTGCTAGAATGCTCATAGTGCTTCACTTATATCTTTTGAGCTAGATACTTTTGCTCTTGTGCTTCACTTATATCTTTTGAGCTAGATACTTTTGCTCTTGTGCTTCACTTATATCTTTAGATAACGGCAGTGTGTGATTTGGTAGTTGGCTTATGCTATGAAACTAGTCCCAAATGTGCTAGGTACCCAAAGAGGATGCAAAAACTTCCATCTTCATGTGCATTGAGTAGTAAGAGAAGTTTCGATTCCTCTCAATTAGTTTTGAGACATGGATTCGGTAATATTGAGAGTTATGTTAGTAGGGTGTTGTGAATCTAGAAATACTTGTGTTGAAGTTAGTAATTCCCATAGCATGCACGTATGGTGAACCACTATGTTAGGAAGTCGGAGCATAATTGATCTATTGATTGTCATCCTTTGTGTTGAGGTCGGGATCGCGCGATGGTTTACACCTACCAACCCTTCCCCTCGGAGTATGCGTTTAGCACTTTGTTTCGATTACTAACAAAAACTTTCGCAATAAGTATGTGAGTTCTTCATGACTAATGTGAGCCCATGGTATAGATGCACTTTCACATTCCACCATTGCTAGCCTCTCTAGTGCCGTGCAATTCTCACCGGTGCACAAACCCACCAAATTCCTTCCTCAAAACAGCCAGCATACCTACCTACTATGGCATTTTCATAGCCATTCCGAGATATATTGCCATGCAACTCCCACTGTTCCATCTCATGACTTGTTCCATCACTCTCATATTGCCATTGCATGATCGTAAGATAGCTAGCGATATGTTTCAACGTCATACGCCATGCTAGATCGTTGCTCATCCTGGTACACTGCCGGAGGCATTTCCTATGGAGTCATCATCATTGTGAACTTTGAGTTGTGAGTAAATAAAAGTCTGATGATCATCATTATTAGAGCATTGTCCCATGTGAGGAAATAAAAAAAAGAGGCCAAAGAGCCCAAAAAAGAGAAAAAGAGGCCTAAGAGCCCAAATGAAAAAAAGAGAGAAAAAGAGAGAAGGGGCAATGCTACTATCTTTTTCCACACTTGTGCTTCATGATAGCACCACGTTCTTCATGATTGAGAGCTTCTTGCTTTGTCACTACCATATGCTAGTGGGAATCTTCATTATATAACTTGGCTTTGTATATTCCAATGATGGGCTTCCTCAAAATTGCCCTAGGTCTTCGTGAGAAAGCAAGTTGGATGCACACCCACTAGTTTTCCCCTTGAGCTTTCACATTCTTATAGGTCTAGTGCATCTCTTGTATGGCAATCCCTACTCATTCACATTGATATCTATTAATGGGCATCTCCATAGCCTATTGATACGCCGAGTCAATGTGACCATCTCCTCCTTTTTGTCTCACAACCACCACCACACTCTATTCCACCTATAGTGTTATATCCATGGCTCACGCTCATGTATTGCGTGATAGTTATAAATTTTTTGAGAAAGAAAGAGTGTTGAAACAATTACTTGGCCAATTCCGGGGTTGTGCATGATTTACATTAGTTGTGTGAGGATGATGGAGCATAGCCAGACTATATGATTTTGTAGGGATAACTTTCTTTGGCCTTGTTATTTTGAAAGTTCATGATTACTTTGCTAGTTTGCTTGAAGTATTACTGTTTTCATGTCAATAGCAAACTATTGTTTTGAATCTTACGGATCTGAACATTCATGTCATGTGAAAGAAGTTGAAAGGACAACTATGCTAGGTAGCATTCCACATCAAAAATTCATTCTTTATCACTTCGCTACTCGAGGATGAGCATGAGTTAAGCTTGGGGATGCTTGATACGTCTCCAACGTATCTATATTTTTTGATGGTTTCGTGTTATTATCTTGTCAAACTTTGGATGCTTTGTATGACTTTTATATATTTTTTTGGGACTAACTTATTAACGCAGTGCCAAGTGCCAGTTCCTGTTTTTTTCCATGTTTTTTACCCCTTTCAGAGGAGATTTTGAAACGAAGTCCAAACGGAAGAAAATCCCCGAAAAGAATTTTTTGGAACGGAAGAAGATCGGAGAACTTGGGAGCCAAGCCAGAGGAGCCCCAGGGGACCCACAAGAACCCACCCCGTGGCCAGGGGGGCCGCGTCATCTAGGCTTGTGGGCCCCCTGGAGGTCCCCTGACCTAGGTCTTTCGCCTATATAATCCCATAAATTCCAGAAAAAATCACGAGATCATCGCAACCGCTTTTCCTCCGCCGCAAGCTTCTGTCTCCACAAGATTCCATCTGGGGCACGTCCTGGTGCCCTGTCGGAGGGGGATTCGGATACAGAGGGCTTCTCCATCAACACCATGACCTCTCCGATGATGCGTGAGTAGTTCACCATAGACCTATGGGTCCATAGCTAGTAACTAGATGCCTTCTTCTCTCTCTTGGATCTTCAGTACAAAGTTCTCCATGATCTTCATGGAGATCTATCCGATGTAATCTTCCTTTGCGGTGTGTTTGTCGAGATCCGATGAATTGTGGATTTATGATCAGATTATCTATGAATATTATTTGAGTTTCTTCTCATATCTCTTATGCTTGATTTCATATCCTTGTAATTCTCTTCGAGTTGTGGGTTTTGTCTGGCCAACTAAATCTATGATTCTTGCAATGGGAGAAGTGCTTGGTTTTGGGTTCATACCGTGCGGTGACCTCACCCGGTGATAGAATGGGTAGCGAGGCACGCATCGTGTTGTTGTCATCAAGGGTAAAAGGATCGGGTTTTCATCATTGGTTTGAGATTATCCCTCTACATCATGTCATCTTCCTTAAAGCGTTACTCTGTTCGTCATGAACTCAATACACTAGATGCATGCTGGATAGCAGTCGATGTGTGGAGTAATAGTAGTAGATGCAGAAAGTATCGGTCTATTTGTCTCGGACGTGATGCCTATATGCATGATCATTGCCTTAGATATCGTCATGACTTTGTGCGGTTCTATCAATTGCTCGACAGTAAATTGTTCACCCACCGTAATACTTGCTATTTTGAGAGAAGCCTCTATTGAACACTATGGCCGCCAGGGTCTACTCCACACCATATTTTCAGCCTTACACTTTTTACTTCGTTGCACTTTCCGCCTTCAGATCTCACTTTGCAAACAATCTTGATGGGATTGACAACACCTTTGAAGCATTGGGTGCAAGCTTGTTTGTGTTTGCGCAGGTACTCTGGACTTGACGAGACCCTCCTTCTGGATAGATACCTTGGTTCTCAAACTGAGGGAAATACTTACTGCGCCTATGTTGCATCACCCTTTCCTCTTCAAGGGAAGAACCAACGCAAGCCCAGCCTCTGTCAACTTGTCAACTTCTGGCGCTGTTGTGTGTGGGATAGCAGTCACCTACTATGTGTTATGACCCGACAACCCGGGAGTGACAATAGCCGGAACCACTCCCAGAGATGACCATAGTATGAGCAGTTCATGTATTCACCAAGTGTTAATGGTTTGGTACGGTTCTTTATTAAAAGGAGAACCTTAATATCCCGTAGTTTCCATTAGGACCCCGCTGCCACGGGAGGGATGGACAATAGATGTCATGCAAGTTCTTTTCCCTAAGCACGTACGACTACATACCGAATGCATGCCTACATTAGATTGACGAACGGGAGCTAGTTACTTATCTCTCCGTGTTATAGCGGTTACATGATGAATCACATCCGGCATACTCACCCATCACCAATCCACTGCCTACGAGTCTTTTACTACTGGTCCTTGCTATGTTACTTGCTGCTACTACTATCGCTGCTACTGTCACTACTGCTGTTCCTTGCTACTATTGTCACTACTGCTGTTACTTGCTACTTTCTGTTACCTGTTGCAAGAATTTTCTGGAGCCGTAGCCGGGGAAGCATTATTCTCAAGAATAGTCCCCCGTCAACGTGCTATTTACTTGCGCCATTGATACAACAAGTCAGGAATAGTCTGCCGTCAACAGACCCTTTTCTGGCACCGTTGTTATCATACCACTTTGCTAATGATACTTCGCTTGCAGACACTAATCTTTCAGGTGTGGTTGAATTGACAACTCAGCTGCTAATACTTGAGAATATTCTTTGGCTTCCCCTTGAGTCGAATCAATAAATTTGGGTTTAATACTCTACCCTCGAAAACTGTTGCGATCCCCTACACTTGTGGGTTATCAAACTTGATGAGGTTGTCGAACCTCTAATTCCTCTTGATGGTGGCGCAGGGCAAGGGGAAACCCCTGTTGCTGCGGCGCCGGTTGAGGAACAAGTTGATGATGATGATCATAGAACTTCAGATCAAGTTACTGTCGGACCTCGCAGGTCGACAAGATCACGTACTGCTCCCGAGTGGTATGGTAATCCTGTCTTGACGATTATGTTGTTGGACAACAATGAACCTGCGAATCATGAAGAAGCAATGGTAGGCCCTGATTCCAACAAATGGCTGGAGGCCATGAAGTCCGAGATAGGATCCATGTACGAGAACAAAGTGTGGACTTTAGAAGTACTACCTGAAGGCCGCAAGCCTATTCAGAACAAATGGATCTATAAGAAGAAGACGAATGCAGACGGTAATGTGACCATTTATAAAGCTCGACTTGTGGCAAAGGGTTTTTCACAAGTTCAAGGAATTGACTACGATGAGACTTTCTCACCGGTAGCAATGCTTAAGTCTGTCCGAATCATGTTAGCAATAGCTGCGTTTTACGATTATGAAACTGGCAGATGGATGTCAAAACGGCGTTCCTTAACGGTTTTCTTAAGGAAGAGTTGTATATGATGCAACCCGAAGGTTTTGTCGATCCTAAGAATGCTGACAAAGTGTGCAAGCTCCAGCGATCCATTTATGGACTGGTGCAAGCATCTCGGAGTTGGAATAAGCATTTTGATCAGGTGATCAAAGCATTTGGGTTTATACAAGTGGTTGGAGAATCTTGTATTTACAAGAAAGTGAGTGGGAGCTCTGTGGCGTTTCTAATATTATATGTGGACGACATATTAATGATTGGAAACAACGTGGAGCTTCTGGAGAGCATAAAAGGTTACTTGAATAAAAGTTTCTCTATGAAGGACCTGGGAGAAGCTGCTTACATTCTAGGCATTAAGATCTATAGGGATAGATCGAAACGCCTGATAGGACTTTCCTAAAGCACATACCTTGATAAAGTTTTGAAGAAATTCAAAATGGATCAGTCCGAGAAGGGGTTCTTGCCAGTGTTACAAGGTATAAAATTGAGTAAGACTGAGTGCCCAGCAACTGCGGAAGATAGAAAGACAATGAGTTCCGTCCCCTACGCTTCAGCCGTAGGTTCTATCATGTATGCAATGTTGTGCACTAGACCAGACGTCAGGTTGGCCATAAGTATGGCAAGCAGGTTTCAGAGTAATCCAGGAGTGGATCATTGGATGACGGTCAAAATATTCTGAAGTACCTGAAAAGGACTAAGGAAATGTTTCTCGTGTATGGAGGTGACAAGGAGCTCGTCGTAATAGGTTATGTCGATGCAAGTTTTGACACCGATCCGGATGACTCTAAGTCACAAACCGGATACGTATTTATTCTTAATGGGGGTGCGGTAAGCTAGTGCAGTTCCAAGCAGAGCATCGTAGCAGATTCTACATGTGAAGCGGAGTACATGGCTGCCTCCGAGGCGGCAAAGGAGGGTGTCTGGATGAAGCAGTTCATGACAGATCTTGGAGTTATGCCGAGCGCACTAGATCCATTTACTCTGTTATGTGACAACACTGGTGCCATTGCCTTAGCAAAGGAACCAAGGTTTCACAAGAAGACCAGACACTTGAAACGACACTTCAACCTCATCCGCGACTACGTCTAGTTAGAGGACGTGAATATTTGCAAAGTGCACACAGATGTGAACGTAGCAGACCCGCTAACAAAACCTCCTCCACGGGCAAAATATGATCAGCACCAGAACTGTATGGGTGTTCGATTTATTACATTGTAAATCACATGGCGATGTGAGGACTAGATTATTGACTCTAGTGCAAGTGGGAGACTGTTGGAAATATGCCCTAGAGGCAATGATAAATAGTTATTATTATATTTCCTGTTTTAACATAATCGTTTATTATCCATGTTATAATTATATTGAATGAAAACATAGATACATATGTGGATAAATAGACACAACAATGTCCCTAGCAAGCCTCTAGTTGGGTAGCCAATTGATCAAGGATAGTCAAGGTTTTCTGACTATGTGCAAAGTGTTGTTGCTTGATAACTGGATCACATCATTAGGGGAATCATGTGATGGACTAGACCCAAACTATGAACGTAGCATATTGATCATGTAGTTTTATTGCTATTGTTTTCTGCGTGTCAAGTATTTGTTCCTATAACCATGAGATCATATAACCCACTGGCACCGGAGGGATACCTTGTGTGTATCAAATGTCACAACGTAACTGGGTGACTATAAAGGTGCTCTACATGTATCTCTGAAGGTGTCCGTTGGGTTAGTATGGATCAAGACTGGGATATGTCACTCCGTGTGAAGGAGAGGTATCTCAAGGCCCACTCGGTAATACAAAATAACACATAAGCCTTGCAAGCAATGTGACTAAGTGTAAGTCACAGGATCTTGTATTATGGAACGAGAAAAGAGACTTGCCGGTAACGAGATTGAAATAGGTATGCGGATACCAACGATCGAATCTCGGGCAACTAACATACCGAAGGACAAAGGGAATGACATACGACATTGCCTGAATCCTTGACACTGAGGTTCAACCGATAAGTTATTCCGAGAATATGTAGGATCCAATATGGGCATCCAGGTCCCGCTATTGGATATTGACCGAGGAGTACCTCGGGGCATGTCTGCATAGTTCTCAAACCCGCAGGGTCTGCACATTTAAGGTTCGACGATGTTTTAGTATAGTTGAGTTATCGAATTTTGTTAGGAGTCCCGAATGAGATCACGGACGTCACGAGGGTTTCCGGAATGGTCCGGAGACGAAGATTGATATATAGGATGACCTCATTTGATTGCCGGAAGGTTTTCGGGCATTACCGGGGATGTACCGGGAGTGACGAATGGGTTCCGGATGTTCACTGGGAGGGGGCTAACCCACCCGGGGAAGCCCATAGGCCCTAGGGGTGGCGCACCAGCCCTTGGTGGGCTGGTGGGACAACGTAATAAGGCCTATGCGCAAGGGATAAGAAAATCAAAGAGAACAGAAAAAAAGAGGTGGGAAGGAAGGGAAGGACTCCACCTTCCAATCCTAGTTGGACTAGGATTGGAGGTGGACTCCTCCACCTCCTTGGCCGGCGCACCCTTGGGTCTTGGACCCCAAGGCAAGCCTCCCGTCCCCTCCTCCTATATATAGTGGAGTTTTAGGGCTGATTTGGGACAACTTTTGCCACGGCAGCCCGACCACAAACACCACGGTTTTTCCTCTAGATCGTATTTCTACGGAGCTCGGGCGGAGCCCTGCAGGAGTAGATCCTTCACCACCACTGGAGCGCCGTCATGCTTCCAAAGAACTCATCTACTTCTCCGTCTTGCTTGCTGGATCAAGAAGGCCGAGATCATCATCGAGCTGTACGTGTGCTGAACGTGGAGGTGTCGTCCGTTCGGCACTAGATCGGAGCGGATTGTGGGACGGATCGGGGGACGGTTCGTGGGACGGTTCACGGGGCGGATCGAGGGACGTGAGGACGTTCCACTACATCAACTGCATTTCTTAATGCTTCCTATTGTGCGATCTACAAGGGTACATAGATCCAAATCTCCTCTCGTAGATGGACATCACCATGATAGGTCTTCGTGCGCGTAGGAAATTTTTTGTTTCCCATGCGACGTTCCCCAACATTTGACACCAAAAATCCAAAAATGGGGGCATATAGGAATGTTGTTCTCAAAATATTAGCACGGTTCGAAGGCCTCGAATTCCACCATGTCTCCAGAAACAACAATTAAGCTGCTAATGTTCTTGCTCTCATGGGAGCCAAACACGAACCTATTCCTAGGAATACCTTTTTGGAAAGGCTCTTCAATCCATCCGTGGTATGGCAAGACGAGGACAATGACACCGGAGCTATTGGTCAAGAACTGGTCACGCCTCCTGTAATCAAACTAGATCAAAACTTCATTGTCGGTTCACCACTTGAAGAAATGCCTTCAGCTTACAAAGTCATGGCAGTACTCGCTCCATGGACTGAGCCTTTTCTTGCCTATCTCCTTCGCCAAGAGCTCCCTGATGACCAAGCTGAGGCAGGATGAATAATTCGGCGATTCAAGGGTCTACAAGGTTCATGAGGGGGAGCTATACAAGAAAAGCACCACCGGAGTCCTCCAGTGGTGCATATTTGAAGAAGAGGGTAAACAACTCTTGGCTGAAATACACGAATGTATGTGTGGACATGCAGTAGCTCGAGCCCTGGAAGCAAGGTTTTTCGGGCTGGATTATTTTGGCCCATGGCTCGTGCAGACGCTCACACACTCGTCTAACATTGTGCTGGTTGTCACCTATTTGCGAATCAAAGCCACATGCCCGCAACAGCTCTTCAAACGATACCGATCACCTAGATTTTTGCGGTCCGGGGCTTGTACATGGTCGAACCACTTAAAGGGGGGACTAAGAAAAATAAATACTTACTTGCTATGGTTGATTAATTCACCAAGCGGATTGAGACCAAACGAGTAACCTCTGCTAAGTCCAGACCAGTTATCGATTTTATATCCGTCATGGTTCATCGTTATGGTGTCCCCCGTAGTATAATAACGGACAATAAATCCAATTTCACAGCTCAGGAAGTGAAGTACTGGTGCGCTAAATTGGGCATCAAGATTGACTACGCCTCCGTATATAATCCAGAAACCAATGGACAGGTTTAATGGGCAAAAGGTCTTATTACGAGCAAAATAAGACCTCGCCTGTTCCGTTCTTTGAAGGAATCTTATTGCCATTGGATAGAGGAGCTTGAATACATACTGTGGTATTTGCACACCACCCCGAATAGATCAATAGGATATACACCATTTTTATGGTGTACGGGGCAGAAGCGGTCCTCCTCTACGATATCGACCAAGACGCACCTAGAGTGGGCATGTACGAGGGAAAAGAAGATGAGCTAGAGCATCGGGATGACTTAGACACCCTATAATAAGAGCGTGATACAGCTCTCGCACGTTCCACCTTTAATCGTCAGCAGGCTTCACGTTACCACAGTAGGGAAGTTTGGGTGAAAGCATATAATGTAGGCGATCTTGTGCTACGCCTCTTAAAAAAGATGAAAATTAACTTGCACTTAAATGGGAGGACCCTTTCATAATTTATGAACTAATTGCAGGAGGAGCATATCATCTCCACAACCCATCAATTAATCGCCTTGAACCAAACTCATGGAACGCAACTCCTCTTTGGTGCTTCTAGGGCTAGACTAGTGTCGTCAACTTAACTAGGTTTTATTTCTCTTCTAATATTTTCTGTACTTTTTTAGATTGATTAGCATATCCCAGGTTATGTTCGGCAAAATAGAGCTATGTTGACCAATTCTTTGGGATATACCTTTAAATGTATTTTTTTGGTAACGCGTGGGGGCTTCTTAATAAAAGCTGATCAACGTATCTTTGTGCATCTATTTTTGCCTTTATGATCTATGCTGTGGGGACCCCGACTTACTAGTCGAGAATCGCCATGCTCAGTAATCCCAAAGTTCAATGCTCACCGAACACAGATACTGAATAAAGAGCCTTACATACAAGTACCGATTATTACAACACGTGACCGAAAGGTCAAGTTCACAAGACAGGGCCTAAGGCCAAATCACACGGATACACTAATAGAGGAAAACATAGGGCTAAGTGGGTGCCCATGCCATCAAGCCTACACCGACAGGCATTCTGACTCGGAAGCGTCTTAGTTCGCAGGGGTGTCGCTGAAGACATACTCGTCTCCAAACTCCTGTCCTTCCATGTCTAGTCAATAACATAACCAATGGCAAGCCAATGAGTACTTTGAATGTACTCGCAAATAGCCCATGATATGAACAATGAAAGTGAAGGATAACAATATCATGCATCTTTAGTGTAACTCATATGGGTGGAATGATCACGAATATGCATCAAGTTAAATAATTACTCTTGAAGAACAGGTTACATATATCAATATATCTGTTGAGGGCTGAACCATACGGGTTCACCCTATATGCCAAGTCACCAAACTTGGCCATATCATTGTCATCATAGCA
The DNA here is from genome assembly GCF_904849725.1 of Hordeum vulgare subsp. vulgare. Taxonomy (NCBI): domain Eukaryota; kingdom Viridiplantae; phylum Streptophyta; class Magnoliopsida; order Poales; family Poaceae; genus Hordeum; species Hordeum vulgare. Next base: position 208,474,096 of record NC_058519.1, on the reverse strand, counting down.
ACACCATTCTCATTACCACAGACACACACAACTCACGCACACTTGGTTTATGCGGAAATATGAGGACGTAGTTTAAGCAGGATTACCTAACTGTCCTTGACCGTGGACATGGATATTCGAATAGTTTACACTCTACAGAGGTAGTACGCTGGACCCACGAGATCCGGGAAACTTCCGTGTCATCCACAACTCGCGGTATATCACATACCCGAGGTAAGTACCCGATCAATGCCTTTCCCCTGACGATTCTAGACAAAGAGGTCCACTCGATTGGTACCCAGCCCACATGTTGTACGTCTTACGAGCACCAACTCTAGATAGTACCAACCATGCGGGGACCAACGATATGACTGGAACTCATAAAAATGGCATAGTTGTCCTACCCGGGACGGCCCCATCACGAGAGTGACCACATACCACTCCCGCCACTAGTAATGTGGCTCTTTGCTAGCACTAACCAGAGTAATTAACATAGCCTCGTCCCATAAAGGGTAACGTGGTCGTACTGGTAAGGTTGGGACGGTTGACACATCATAAATCTAATCCCATTTCTGAAACCTTACTCACACAAATACCGGGTGCATCACTTCACCAAAAGTGACCACCTAACTCATCATCACCCTCGGGCATTAGTGGCACCCGACGGGGTTTTCGTAAACTCTTGCTTTATGTCAACATCATGCTCATCATAGAACTACTGCTACTTTTACTTGTCAACATGGTATTAGCATGACCCTCAAGGGGTAGGGTCAAGCTCAATGCATGTGCTCCGGGGAAGCCTTCGGTAAAAATCATATCGAATGATTACCGACACTTATGATCATATGCAACGGGAGTACTTGCTATTATAATCATGCAAAGTAATACATGCTCAGTCATGGTCAAAGGGCTGCTTGCCTTGGTCAGCTAAGTATCCGGGGTCTTAGAGGTCTTCCGCTCCGATTCCCTCGTCATACGGATTTTCTATCGTCGATAAAACAATAAATAAGAAATAGCTCACACAGAAACAACCCGCAAAGTTATTTTAAAAATGTTCCCTATTACTGATAAATCTAAGATACCATTTAAAAAATATTTGTCTTAGTTTTCCTTGAAGAAATATTTTTTTAAACAACCAAGCAGAAGCAAAACTATTCCATTTTAGCCCTTTTTAATATTATAAAATAGAATAGTTGCTGGAAAAATTCATCCAAGCATATCATTAAATACTACACATTTTTAGAAAAATAACAGTGGAAGAATTATATTTTTACACTGGTTAAATGTTTTTATAAAAATCTTAGAAATCCAGGTTTTAAAAATAAAAATAAAATAGACCAACTCCTGGCCTGGCTCGGCCCAGAGCTGGGCTGGCCCATCGCCAGCCGACGGCCTGCCCAGGCGCGCGCGCCATCAGGTTTGAACCTGACGTGCGGGGCCCTGCGGTCACTGGCCGAGGCCAGCGCGGGGGAGGAAGTTGGGCCACCGACAGGTGGGGCACACCTGTTGGGGTCGTCTCCTACCTCCGGCCAGAGAGGCGGAGGAGGACAACGACGAGGTTGCCGACGCGCTCATGCCCTAAGGAACACGGGAATGGGTCTGCGTAACTGTCGCCTACCTGCTGGTGGTCGAAACAACGATGGGGAGGCAGGGGTTCACCAGTGACGAGGAGGCCGTGGCGGAGGGGTTTCAGGAAGTGGTCGAGGGTGTGGCTAGATACACGGAAAATCTCGGGCGAGTTGGGGGAAAGCTTCCTGGGATCATGGGGGTCAGTTTGGTGGGTCGAGGGGCGCAGGAGCCGTCATGTAGCCAGAAATCGAGCGGAGCTCCGAGGCGGAGGGGCCTTGGTCGATCTCGAGCACCGGTGCTCTGCTGGTTTGCTGGGGTGGCTAGGGAGGTGCTAGTGGATGCGACGAAGCTATCTGAGGGGTGCTGGAGCGAGGGCGGGGGCTATTTGTAGGCCCGCGACTGTGAGCAGATTCGGGAGCGCCGGTGACTCACCGTGGCGCGCATGGGGGTGCAGAGAGGGGTCGGGGTTGAAACCACGGTCTCAGGACGTGGTATTGGACTGCCCGAACCATCTACAGCAGAGAGAGGGAGAGAGAAGGCGAGCATTCGTGGTCGCGCAAGCTTGGCCGATTCTGGAGCGCGCGGATTCTGGAGGCTTGCCCGATGCAGAGGGGCTATCGGGGAGGAGGATGGACATCTCGGGGGAGGCTGGAACTGGCCGAGGGCGTCACCCCCACCTCGGTGTCTCCCTATAGCGCGCCCAGAGCACAGTTTTGGCATGCCACGGCATGCTGGTGCGTTATGAGGCACTTTGGACGTGTCTAGCATGTCCTGGCACTTGCTGGCGGTGTGGCTAGCCGTTTGGTTTTAGTGGGAGCTTCGGCTGGTCAAGGGAGGTAAGAAATACTGGTGCTGTCAGTCATGAACTGAGGTCTAAATTGGGGTTTTTGGCCTTCCCACTTTGAACCAGTGAAGGGCCAGTTGGTTGGGGTTAGATACAGGTGTTGGTTGCTTAATCTAAGAGTTTGAGGCAAAGGAGTTTGGTTTAGCTGTGGCTAAGGTGGCTTTTTCCTATCTGTCAGAAGGTGTTCGACAGTGGGCACAGGGGTTGCACCCCACCACTGGTGCTGAGACTTAACAGGTTTGGTTTTGGTGGTAAACCATGGAGTTCCACCAAATTTGAGCTCCAAAGGACAAGTTTAGCTTTGTAAACTTGAAATCACTCCAATATGACCAGATTTGTTCCTTCCAAAGGTAGTGTGGGCAAACTAAGTCCCGCAAATCCCATTTTTGGTATAGAACACTTATTTGAGGTATTAGGCACTCCTGCAATGTTTTAGCCTGATAGGACAAACTTTGCTATGTAGAGTTGCTCCAACTTGATTCTGGACAGACAGGGTTTTTGGGTTATTTGGGGTCCTTATCCACCTTTGATCAAGGTGAAACTTTATGTGGACACCAAACAAGGCTTAGGGACATCACTGGAATTTTCTAGGAATTTATTGAGAATATTTCCTTTGGAAATATTTCAAAATGCCAAAACAAACAGAAAGAGCTTTCATAGTTTTAATCAATACATATAATATAAAATTGGGTTTAAAATCCTATGTATGGAAAACATATGTCCTTGTGATCATCTCTAAATTTAATCAGATTTTTCCAAGGCAGAAAAGTATTTTTTCCATGTTGGAATACCAATTCTGACCTTAGAAATGGACAGGTTATTTAATTAGGAAAATACTCACAAAAATAATTATTTTTGTGGTTTTTAAATATAAAGCTAGGTAAAAATCAGATTACCAAATATGACTAGTAGCACTGCTTGTTATCAAAGACATGGAGTGCAACTCAAGGTGGTTTTACTTTTGTTATCAAAGGTTTTTGGAAATCAGTATAATACCAAGGAATTTAGGGTTTTAAAACCTCACATGATCAAGCATACAAGCATACAATGTCAATCATGGCACTCACAACATTAGTTTAAAAAAAATTAACAAGCTCAAAATTTTACAATAAAGACAAGTGATAGCAAAAACAGGGTGTGACATATGCATCCTTGCTATATAGTTTTAAAGCGATCATATGCATCAATTTGCCTTAAGATTTGGCCAAGTTGGGTTGCCTTGCTCCTATGATTACCCTCTATGTTCTTGATTGTTCAGATAGAAGGTAAAGGGAGTACCTCTGTGATTGTTACTACTAGGTCACCCGGATATGTACCTCACACGGGTGAAGCCAAAAGCTAGGGTTCTTAAGAAAATAATTGATTGGCAACAAAGGAAGTGGAAATAATTGGGTGATAATCAACAAAACCATGGGTTATTTTGCTGAAGTAACCATCACCCGCATACTGCGGATACTTACCTTTGTGATTGTTACTACTAGCGTAGCAACCCGAAGAAGGGAAACCATAGAGGAACTACTTTCTTCGACATATGTTTCCTACGTTAAAAAGTAATATAACATAACTCCATGATCACGTTTTGTGTGTTAGCACCATATGGCCAGATTGCACGGTTCTTCGAAATGCTTTCTTGTTATCATAGGAAACATAGTACGGAACACTCCCCGACCATTGTCAAGGAAGGTAGAAGCTGATGACTCGTTAAGACAATGGTTTGTAGCTTGGATGGAGGAATATTTGATCTAAAAATATATAATTACATAGAATCAAACACCTGGCTGCGGATCGAGATTATCTATTATCGCATCCATACGACAGTCTTGTTGTGAGATACGCGCAGAAGGCATCACTAGGTCATATACGAAATGGAGGCGCACCTCTTGACCATTTGGCCCTACCAGCCAAACTCGAGCCATCCGCTCTGGGTGAAGTTTGGTGAATCTAGTCTTCTCCATTGCCATGCCTCCCATGCACCTTCTTCGCAGTCTGACGTTTGATACGTCTCCAATGTATCTATAACTTTTGATTGTTCCATGCTATTATATTATACGTTTTGGATGTTTTATATGAATTTATATGATGTTTTATATTATTTTTGGGACTAACCTATTAACCTAGAGATTAGTGCCAGTTTATATTTTTTCCATGTTTTTGAATACTGCAAATAAGGAATATTAAACGGAGGCCAAACGGAATAGAATCTCTGGAAAATTTATTCTTGGACCAGAAGACACACAACAGACATGGAGTAGGGGGCAAGGAAGTTGTCGGGAGGCCACAAGCCTGCAGGGTGCGCCCTTGGTGGGTGGTCGTGCCCCTGGCTTCTGTGCCCCCTGCAGGTCTCCTAACAATGATTCTTGTCCTAGAAATTCCCAAATATTCCAGAAACGTCAAAAAGAGCCACAAAAATACTTTTACGCCGTCGGGAGCCTCTGTTCCCGAGAGATCCAATCTGGGAGCCTTTTCCGGTAATCTTCCGGAGAGGGAATTGATCACGGAGGGGATCTACATCAACTCCATTTCCCCTTCGATGATGTGTGAGTAGTTCACCACAGACCTACGGGTCCATAGCTAGTAGCTAGATGGCTTCTTCTCTCTCTTTGACCTTCAATACCATGTTCTTCATGATCTTCATGGAGATCTATCCAATGTAATACTCTTTTGCGGTATGTTGTTGAGATACGATGTATTGTGAGTTTATGGTCAGATTATCCATGAATATTAGTTGGCTCTCTTCTGAATTATTATATGCATGATTTCATATCTTTGCAAGTCTCTTCGAAATATTCACTTGGTTTGGCCAACTAGATTGGTAATTCTTGCAATGGGAGAAGTGCTTAGTTTTGGGGTTCAATCTTGCAGTGCCCTCACCCAGTGACAATACTGGTAGCGAGGCACGTATTGTATGTTGCCATTAAGGGTAAAAAGATGGGGTTTTCATCATATTGCTTCAGTTTATCCCTCTACATCATGTCATCTTACTTAATGCGTTACTCTGTTCTTCATGAACTTAATACTCTAGATGCAGGCAGGAGTCGGTAGATGTGTGGAGTAATAGTAGTAGATGCAGAATCGTTTCGATCTACTTGATACGGACGTGATGCCTATATGCATAGTCACTGCACTGGATATCTTCATAATTATTTGCTTTTCTATCAATTGCTCAACAGTAGTTTGTTCACCCACCACATTATTTTCCTTTATGAGAGAAGCCTCTAATGAAACCTATGGCCCTCGGGTCTATTTTCCATATCATATTTTCAGATCTATAAACCAAAAATACCAAAAATACTTTGCTGCAATTTATTTACTTTTGTTTTACTTTCAGATCTATCAATATTTTATATCTATCTCTATCAGATCTCATCCTTGCAAGTAACTCTAAAGGGATTGACAGCCCCTTTATAGCATTGGGTGCAAGTGTTTGATTATTTGTGTAGGTACTACTATTGGAGTCTTGTTAGTTCCTCCTACTGAATTGATACCTTGGTTCTCAACAAAGTGAGGAAAATACGTATCTACTTTGCTGCATTACCCTTTCCTCTTCAAGGAAAACCAATGCAAGCTCAAGAGGTAGCAACGTTTTCCATAATTCGAACCGAGGTCGAGGTCCTTTAAATGATCTACCAATTCGGCCATCCCTTCCTGGGGTTCTCAACTGACCATAGTGCTTTGATCATGCTCTTCATCACCTTTCACCCTCGCTCATGCAGATGGATAGTTCTCTTAAAAGATTCCCTCCAAATGAGCTAGCCTCTTCTTTGGTGCACCCAATTAGTAGAGGTACAAAGAGACGTGCTATGCTTGTTAGTTCAGAATGATATGTATGCGGAACTACAAGCTCAGAATTTCACTTGCCGAACATGCCACCTTTCAATCTCTCATTCAATTCATGGGCGTCTGCCAGCTGAGTTTTTAAACTCTCAATGTCTCCGGTGTGTTGTTGGTTTTCCGCCTTGAGTCTTTTATTTTCATCCAGATTGCGGGATAATACCCGACGACCGGCCTCATGCTGCGATTTGGCATATATTTGTGCTTCCCTAGTCGCGTCCAAATCTTTTTGCAATAGACCTATGGACTCGGCTGCTATAAAGTAAACTTTCATTATATAAGGGTGCATGGTGCAATGGTGAATTATTTGAAGTAATTACTCACACTGTACGTATCTTGTGAATTTCTTCGCTTCCTCCAATTTGGCCTTCGGAGCCTCCAGCTGTGTTCGGTTGATCTCAAGGTCCTCGAACAATTTATTGTTTTGATCCCTCGAGGCCCATAAAATGATGTAAAAAATTTATTTAGACCCTTAACTTGGTTGTACCGATCAAATTAAGGCTCGGGAGCTACTAGATTAGGATTTGTGTTCGGTTATTAAAATCAAAACTTACCTTAAGATTGGTTGACACACGATTGGCGACTCCTTGAAGACCTAATCAATCAGTTTAGAGGTATGCGTCCACCAAACTAAGAGCATTAAACTCATGTTCAGAAAATTCAGGGTGACCTAGCGACTCTTTCCATCGAGGGCGATTCATTATGCTTTCTACTTTGGACATAGTGACCAAAATTTCCTTGAGATTATTTGGAAGTTGGTTTGCAGCAGGAACCTCTGTATTACCTCCCGCTGTTATGGAATGCCTTGGTCTGGGGTCACTACCTTCAACCCTCTCGACCTCTTCGGATGAGGGTGGCAGTGTTCGGTTCGTACAAAGTGTGGCAAAAATGATGAATACCCACAATTGGCCATATGTAGTACCCGAATTCAAAATTTAATTCATTATCTCTTGGGTGGAGGTGCGGTCAAGGTAGTCCTTGTGGCTGCTCCATGCTTAGAGGCCCTTCCATTGTTTGGCATGGGTTTGGCTGGCACTGTTCTTGGCAGTGTTCTGTGAGTGGAGCGACTACCCTTGGGAGTGGAGGTCAGCACAACGAGGGACGAGAGTCCTTTTTGGGAAGAGGCCTTATTTTTACCCCTAGTAGAGGAAGGGAATATCCCAGGGCGATTGGTTGTAAGAGCAACTTTAGAGCCGTCAACGCTCTCTTGGAAAAAGACCCCGTCCTCAAATATGATCAATGTGTCTGGGTCGTCATGGAACCCCGGTCTTCGTTGCAGGAGTAATTTTCTACTTGCGGAGGACGACCGTTAACTATCTCGATCCAGCGCCTATAGTCATGTTCGAAGAATCCCAAAGGTTCACGTAGCCAAGGCTACTATGATATCCGATATATGAAAATGGGACTATACTCACCCATTCGATGGGATTATGATTCGAGTAGCCTTGCTGGTGCTCAGGCGGATGAACTCTTCATTTTCTCGTGTGAAGAGATCATCCAGTATAGTAGCCAACGTTACCTGGTTGGCGGGACCTTCCCGTTTGTAGCGTGTCATGTCACTTACACAATTATAACACCATAAGGTATTTTTTCTTTGTTCAAGCGGCTGGACACATCGAATAATGACTGTGGCAATCACGTCGATGATAGTTAGCTTATGGTGAGCTAACAATCTCACTTTGGTGACCAGTTGTTTCACTTCCAAACTATCCTCCTGGGAAGGGCTCTTCAGATGCTAGTTGAACCGTTTCTTTAGGGGAGTGGATGAGAATTCGGGCAGACCCCGCCGAGCTGGATCAAATAATGGGACGTTCTCAATACAAAACCATTCAGAGGTCCACTCTCCGGAGTCCTTCTTTGGGGTCCCATAGAGTACGCCGTCCCTGCTACACGCCATACTTCGGCTGCGCCTACTTCAAAAACCGTCCCTCCTTGAGTACAGGGGACGAGGAAAAACAATTTCCTCCATAAATCGAAATGGGCTTCAGAGCCCACAAACATCTCGTGAAGGGCAACAAAGCTCGAGATATGAAGGATGGATCCGGGAGTGCGATGGTGGAGCTGAATCCCGTAGAATTCTAATAAACCCCTTGAAAAAAGGAGAATGCGAAAACCCAAGCATCATAAGAGGAAGG